>NC_047029.1:14683421-14983421 GCF_902652985.1 Pecten maximus
AAGTACACCTTAATCCCTACCCAAGTCCAGTACCCCTATACACTAATCCCCACCCAAGCCAGCCCCTCTGTACACTAATCCCTACACAAGCCAGCACCTCTGTACACTAATCCCTACCCAAGCGAGTACCTCTATACAGTAATCCCCACCCAAGCCAGCACCTCTGTACACTTATCCCTACCCAAGCCAGTACCCCTATACACTAATCCCCACCCAAGCCAGCACCTCTGTACACTAATCCCTACACAAGCCAGCACCTCTGTACACTAATCCCTACCCAAGCGAGTACCTCTATACAGTAATCCCCACCCAAGCCAGCACCTCTGTACACTTATCCCTACCCAAGCCAGTACTTCTGTACACTAATCCCCACCGAAGCCAGTACCTCTGTACACTTATCCCTACCCAAGCCAGCACCTCTGTACACTAATCCCTACCCAAGCCAGTACCTCTATACAGTAATCCCCACCCAAGCCAGCACCTCTATACACTTATCCCTACCCAAGCCAGTACCCCTATACACTAATCCCCACCCAAGCCAGCACCTCTGTACACTAATCCCTACACAAGCCAGCACCTCTGTACACTAATCCCTACCCAAGCCAGTACCCCTATACTCTAATCCCTACACATGCCAGTACCTCTGTAAACTAATCCGGCAGTTATCATAGCCAGACACTGCTACTCTCCAGGTTATCGGTGACGAACTACCATCAACACCCGATGTAGTATTTATTTTTCCAATTATTTTTACATTTTAAAAATAACAAATGTACACTATCTACATGTATCTCCAACATATCACCTTAAACTACATTTTTGTATAATACATTAGTACAGTCAAACCCTTCACCAACACCATCTCTCTCTTCTCTTTCTACATAATTATTTCCAATTTAAATAAATACCAGTCAGGTTTACAATCATGTCATTCTCATCAGCTTACAGACAGGCATTTGTCAACAATATGTGACAATATGTGTAAAACTACTCGTCTAGTGTTCTGCGACATTTGTGTGGATGATATGCTTATTATGTATCTGTTTGTGTGTGTGTGTGTGTATGTGTGTGTGTGTGTATGTGTATGTGTATGTGTGTGTGTAAGTGTATGTGCATGTAAATGTTTATGAGTGAGGCTGTGGGCTAAAAGGTACATGTAGTAGATACATGTGTATGACGATGATGATGCAGTACCATATGCTAGGTAGATATGTTTAAAAAAAAGAGATGAGTTTTGAGAATTTCTTTACAAATATGAAATTTATTCCATCACTGTTATTCACAAATAGGAGTATAAACATATTTAATTGATACTAAATTACCGTGCAACTCATATCTGCCGTTTGAACAAATGAATGCCTCTAATAAATCATTATATCTAAAATGTCCGAAATATGTTTGTCGTTGATGTCGGGAACCCGTGCATACCAGAACGCCAGGGAGAAACGGTAGATAGTTATACGCCATAGGGAATGATTCTTAACTTATATTCCAACAACACACAAAGCATCATATAATATAATCCGAGATCGATCACGAGTATTGTACAGTCATCAGAGATGCCTTGATTAACCCTTTTCACCGTGTACCTCGTTGCTAATTATAAGGCCCAAGGCTCCTTTGAGAATTCTGACCATATGAAGGTTGGGCCATTTTTCACAGAACACGATATCCGACTCAGTTAGAGGCGTTATGTTGAAAAAACCAAAACCGTCTGCAAATGACATAGATCTATGAAGTCTCTAATAAAAACAGGAAATGACAAAAATAAGTACCATCCGATATTTGAGAACACAGAGGGTTATTCTAGAGTCTGTCAGAGGTCATCGACGTAATGTAGAAGGTTTACACGTTTATATCAAATAACCAGAATCATGTCTGTTCCTATTGTATGATTCGTGTAAGAGACCTCTAAATTAGAGTTTTTTCGTATAATCTTCCTTCTTTTATTTTGTTTCAGAGAAGGTCATGTCTTGTATAACCATGATAGCAAGAACAGGCTCGCAGTGTCCGGGGAATTTCCCACCTGAGCTATATTAGGCACTCACTGATAGGTCCTTGTGGGGAAAACAGGAGGGAATTACGTTAGGGTCAATGCTTTGACAAATTGCACTAAAGACACACTAGATGTTAGCACCTTTCAATACAAAGAATTGTACAATTAGCTATGAAATGGGTGTCTTATGAACCCTTACTGCCCCTTCCGGTGACAGTTTAGCTATGAAATGGGTGTCATATGAACCCTCCCCGGCCCCTTCCGGTGACAGTTTAGCTATGAAATGGGTGTCTTATGAACCCTCCCCGGCCCCTTCCGGTGACAGTTTAGCTATGGAATGGGTGTCTTATGAACCCTTACTGCCCCTTCCGGTGACAGTTTAGCTATGAAATGGGTGTCTTATGAACCCTCCCCGGCCCCTTCCGGTGACAGTTTAGCTATGAAATGGGTGTCTTATGAACCCTCCCCGGCCCCTTCCGGTGACAGTTTAGCTATGGAATGGGTGTCTTATGAACCCTTACTGCCCCTTCCGGTGACAGTTTAGCTATGAAATGGGTGTCATATGAACCCTCCCCGGCCCCTTCCGGTGACAGTTTAGCTATGGAATGGGTGTCTTATGAACCCTTACTGCCCCTTCCGGTGAGAGTTTAGCTATGAAATGGGTGTCTTATGAACCCTCCCCGGCCCCTTCCGGTGACAGTTTAGCTATGAAATGGGTGTCTTATGAACCCTCCCCTGCCCCTTCCGGTGACAGTTTAGCTATGAAATGGGTGTCTTATGAACCCTCCCCGGCCCCTTCCGGTGACAGTTTAGCTATGAAATGGGTGTCATATGAACCCTCCCCGGCCCCTTCCGGTGACAGTTTAGCTATGGAATGGGTGTCTTATGAACCCTTACTGCCCCTTCCGGTGACAGTTTAGCTATGAAATGGGTGTCTTATGAACCCTCCCCGGCCCCTTCCGGTGACAGTTTAGCTATGAAATGGGTGTCTTATGAACCCTCCCCGACCCCTTCCGGTGACAGTTTAGCTATGAAATGGGTGTCTTATGAACCCTCCCCTGCCCCTTCCGGTGACAGTTTAGATATGGAATGGGTGTCTTATGAACCCTTACTGCCCCTTCCGGTGACAGTTTAGCTATGAAATGGGTGTCTTATGAACCCTCCCCGGCCCCTTCCGGTGACAGTTTAGCTATGAAATGGGTGTCTTATGGCCCTTCCCGGCTATTTCCGCTGTCACTGTATGGAATGAAGTGTAGTAAGGGGCGATAACTCTGTTATCGTTCCTTACGGAACGTAATGTAGACACGGCTACTTCTGCCTATTTTGCCGGATATATGCGCGATCTGAGCGTCTTGAAAACGGCTTCATACATTTTTATGAAACTTTCCACACTTGTAAAACTCGGTGGGATCTAGGTGCTGACATATCCGATATATCTGGGGAAAATCTAGTTATGGAGATATTTTGGGTAAAACAGGCCAAAATCGACACTTTGACTGCTGGTTTCTGTTTAACTTAGCCTGGAGATTTCAACCTTGAAGCTAACTAATTGAAACTCCAAATATAGCAAGTAAAAATAATTCTGAAGAAAACCGTATCTTTATTTTGTCTATATCTTTCATAGAACCGCCACAATAGGGTTTTGAAAAAGGGTCGTATTTTCGCAAGGTCTCATAGAATGTTCTAGAATGTTCTAGAACAAATTCCAGAGGAGGGTCTATTCCGGATGTTACGTCACGAGTGACGTCACAAGTATGTGTGGAATGTAGTGTATTGAGGGACGGAACGTAATGTACATGCGGCTAATTCTGACTACTTTGCCGGAGCTTACTGAAAAACGGCTCATTACATTTTGATAAAACTTTCCACACTTGCACAACTCGGTGTGATCTATGTCCTGGCATTTCCGCTATATCTGGGAAAAGTTTAGTTATGGAGACATTTTGGGTACAAACACCCCAAAATCGACACTTTGACTGCTGGTTTCTGCACAACTCGGTCTTGAGAATTAACGCATAATGTCAACATACTGAAACTTCACACATCACAAGTACATATAATTCCGAAGAAAATGATATCTTTAGTTTTTTCTATATCTATCACAGAACGGCCACAATAGGGTTTTGAACATTGGTACTATGTACCGCGACCTCACATTCCGGAGAGTCTATTACGGACGTACGTCACGTATCACAAACATCTCTACCCAAAAGACATAATTAATCTTGTTTCTTCATATATGGTACATTAAGTTCTTTTTCCTGTCGTATCCGTGATGCAACAGTTTCCGCTTAGGTCACACGGGTACGTATAATCGAAAGACAGTAAGCCAGACATTTTACACTGCACCGGGAAACCCCCGCCTGGGGAATTCCCGCCTTTTTACACCAGAAACCTACGTCATTCTATTTTCAGTAACAGTGTGTATTTGTGATCTTCTAAATCTCAATACACTACTCTTTATCCTCGTATCATATATACAGTACCCGTTTCATGTGTTACATGTATTTACTCGGGAAAACAGATACATACCAGAGAAACGCATTCTCCAAAGGGACTTGGATCGGGGTGAAACACAAGCTGATTGGTCGGTCGTGTTGCGCAAGTTGTTAACACACTTTTGGGTGTAAATTTGACCTCTACCCCTGACCCGGATGTATATATTCGGTATTTGCTGACAGCTGTTGACAGATATCTCCTGATAATGTCCAACATGCTGTGTTGAAACTTTTATATTTTGTTTCTCAGATGTTGGTCTTGACCAGGTGAAATAGAAAGTTGTAAATGCAATTTTGGGAATTTATTATGAATTTTGATATTACAATGAAACATATATCGAAGCTAATTGTGAACTCGGTCCCAATATATGATGTTATAACTAGAAGTGATGTTAAGGATTTTGTGTACACTTGTGGTATTTATTTTTAGTATTAATACTCAAGCGGTATTTTATACCTAGTAATATAAATACTTTAATTAATTTTAATATTATAATGAATGGCATGCAGTATTAGCAACGTGATTCGTTAATTATTTAATATTATCGTAGTAATGATATCTCAGGATTCTCAGGATTTAAGTTATTGTCCGATTGCAATGAAATTTAAATTTGGTATGTAGGTACATCATGGGACTTTGGTTACTCATGTAACCTCACTTTATTATTTTATTAACAATATTCACATTTTACCGAAAAGGTCGCCATTTCCTAGCCTCTGATTGGTTCGAATATACATATTGTTTGATTTCAATGAAATACATAAATGTAGTTTTTAACGTCATATAAAAAGGCAGGGTCATTTACATTCGGATCATCCTCGAGTTGGCTATACCTACCCTCGGACGCTAACGTTAGTAGCCCAGTAATCTACCCAGATCCTGGAGAAATGCGGTTTCGCGTAATAATGACGGAGCAAAATAACTAGCAATTGAGTTCGCGCATGATTTAGGTAAAACATTTCTTTTAATCATTTTAAATAAAGTTACTGGTTCTAAGGTTCAAATTGGACATTCCACATGTTTAAAATTTGTTTATTGAAATATCTTTCATTATTTTAAGTTGTTGTACTGAGTACATTATAAGCAAACATGGCAGCGCCCATAGACTTTTCAACGTGTGTTAACATCGCTTTATCTAAATTTGATAATGCAATTAGTTTAAAGACGAAAAAAATAAAAAATTCAACATGTATTTAATGGAATTAGTTTGATGATGACACAACAAAAACAGCAAGAATTCAGCGTGTCCTGATGAAACACAACCTTTTGTGGCGTGGCCGCCATTTTCATTAACAAATGATTTGTCACGTGACAAAACATTTCTTCAAATAACCATTCACGTCCGAGGTGTATTTTGAAAAAAAATCGAGGGGTTCCGAATGGGTCATTTAAGGACGTGCCTGGTTTTGTTAGTGGAGGAAAGCTGGAGTACCAAGAGAAAAATCACCGACCTACAGTCATAAAAAGGCATCTGCCCTATATGTGTTTCGAACTCGCAACCCAGAGATGAAGGGCTAGTGATAAAGTGTTTGGGCCCCTTAACCAATCGGCTACGGCGGCCCACAACACAAGGTCTTCTTATTGGTCGAACTTTTGATAGTGAGCGGTTTTGATGAAAACTGCTGGAACAGAGTTATCGCCCCTCACTGCACTTCATTCCATCTGTGACATCCTTCAGGTGTCACCCTCTAGTATGGAATGAAGTGCAGTAAGGAGGCGATAACGGAGTTATCGTTCCTTACGGAACGTTATGTAGACACGGCTACTTCTGCCTATTTTGCCGGATATATGCGCGATCTGAGCGTCTTGAAAACGGCTCAATACATTTTCATGAAACTTTCCACACTTGTAAAACTCGTTGGGATCTAGGTGCTGACATATCCGGTATATATGGGGGAAATCTAGTTATGGAGATATTTTGGGTCAAAGAGGCCAAAATCGACACTTTGACTGCTGGTTTCTGTTTAACTCGGTCTGGAGAGTTCAATCTTAAATCTGACAAAATGACCCTCCAAATATAGCAAGTTGAAGTAATTCTGGAAAAATGGTATCTTTGGTTTTTCGATATCTGTCATAGAACGGCCACAATATGGTTTTGAAAAGGGTCGTATTTATCAGAAGTGTCATGGAATGTTCTAGAACATTCTAGAACATTCTAGAACACATTCCAGAGGCGAGTCTATTCCGGATGTGACGTCAGTGACGTCACCAAGTGTGTTGTGCAAGCCGCCTGCCTGATTGAACTGCTCGGTAAGCTGGGTTCAGCTGTATTGTACTGTTATTGCCAGTATATATTGCTATTTTTCAACATCAGAGGCAATGCTCCAGGATATAGATACTTTGTCACGATCACAAACATGCATGCGAAAAATCAACCCAGCGTTCAGAATGTCAAGCAAATTCCCGAAGCCTCGGAGGTCTAACGCTGACGGTAAGTAAAAGTGTTTGTTGACGTTTGATGAAACAGACGACGGTAAATATGCACGGAGAACAGTTGCCGTTCATTTGATATTTACTGTAGTTATACTTTGTCTCCAAAGAATATTAATTTTAAATTTCGGTAGTGTGTGAACCGTATTTGTTTGTGGTTCGTCAGTGATCATGATTGTTTACGTCTAAAAATAACAACGGGAATCTCCAGATTGATGTGACAAATGTACACAGAATCGTGTGTTCTCGGACACGTTCTCGTGAACTAGCACACCCAATGCTACTTCTTTGCAACTTCTCTGATATATGAATTACCTTGTAGAAAGAGAAATGAAATAAGTTTAGATTTTTCCCGATCATATACTGACATAGACTTACTAGAGTCCCGCGGAGAAAGGATGCCATAATCGGGCACGTCTGCCTTGATACGTACTCGCACTAGCAGGGATCAATCTAGGGTTTAGGGGAATATACCCTTTTCTGTATTCAGGGGAAAATAGCTGGGGTTCCAAGGCTGAAAATGATTTTAAGCATTCCAAGACTATTTAGATTGGCTCTACTGACAGCTTTCAAGAGTGTGAGATTCTTTTTAAAAACAGAAAATAAACACAGTAAATATTTCTTCCAGGGGGTTTACTTGTTTCACTGGGACACTATTGCATATATGTCTACATATTCTGTATTCATATTAAAGATCAAGCCTTCTCTCTTTCTTATTTTTGAATATGTCCACCATTTTTTCCAAATCATATTTGGAAAATTCCTCTTTTCCCTCGGAACATATCCTCATCAGTGCATCAAGTGACCCCTGACCAAGACGATTCCTGGAATTTGTACAAAGAGAGTTCATCAGACTAAAACCACGTTCCACAGATGCAGTTGAGCATGGTATCAATACGGCTATCCCCAACAGCTGTATCATCCGAGGATATAGCTCTGACAGAATCTTATCCTTCTTCATGACTCTGTAGAGGGATGTCGTAGATATCTCATCATCTCTCCTCTGCATGTTTTGTCTGATAATGAAAGGTCAGAATGATTTAACTTCAATTTTGTTATCCTGAATTTCTTAAATCAACAAGACTTGGTCATAAGGAATTAAATACTTCTTAAAAGTCTAAAACAAAATTAAAGAAACTTCTTAAACTAAGTCATTTAATGCTTGATGAAAAATGTAGTTTTATCTGGAGTTTATTGAACTGAAGTATACATGAAAATAGAGACCAAATTCAAGCATGATGATACGAGGTCAGATTTAACACTTTTTTTCTTACCTGTCTTTCTGTTACCAGTTTGATTAGAATTGATCCAACAAGGTTAACTCGGGTCACATGCATCATGACAGTATCAACTGAAATTCAACTAATCTTATCATACAGTGAAACATGTTTATAACAAACCCAATTACAACAAATTCAAGGTTATTGTTCATGTAGTGTTTTTGTTTTAATTTCCAAACAAGTGCCCTGTCATATGCATGTATATGACGTGTATAATGAACCATGCTTAACAAACTAATTTTCATCATCCTTACAGATTTTTTATAAACATGTTTTGAACTATCAATTTTAAACAGTTAGTAATAACAGGTTAAGTAATAACAGGTTTAGTTGTGGTATGAAATAAACTCTTTGTAACGTGGTCTGGTCTATCAGTCTGATAAATCCTATCTTGGTTATTAGACCAAGTCCTGGTCACTTGAATTTCTCAGCCTCTGATCAACAAAACTACACATATAATGGTCATACCACTTCAATTGATTTCACCACTTGGAGAATTTCAACTAACACCAATAGATTGTCAACAAACGTCAGATAAACAATTCAATAACAATTTATTTTAACTTATAGAGACAGAAACCTCAATGTAAACACAACACACCTAATATACTGCTGACTGTACAACGTTACATCTTGTTAGCGAGAATGTCAGTACCAACTCATTAGGAAATAACAATAACAAGTAGGGTGAAAGTCTTGAAATATAAAATAATGACTCAAATGTTGTGCAAAATCTTAAAGCATAATTATTAAGATATTGCCTCACCAAGAAAGATCAGATGATGAGAGTTTTTCAAGTGTTTGTATTAAATGTGCCGTGTGGATACTTAGATATTATTTCTTGACTTTCACTCATAATTTTCAAATCAAAATGCTTGAATAACTTTTAAAATTAGTTGTACCTCTCCACAAACATGTGGGATTTGAAAGCTTCAAATTCTCCCATTACCGCCTGAGGGGAGTCAAAATCTGCAGGTACAACTTTTGTGTGGCCTTTAAAAGTGTCTGACTTTGAAGTTCCATACATGTTGGCCAGTGTCTCAATGCCAGTCTTACAAAAAGAAAATTAGTTAATTATACATGCATGCATCAAATCAGTTTTTAAAGAAAATAAGTTAATTATGAAAATTGATATTCTTATATTCAAAACAAATAATTTTCTTTTTGGTACCAGATTTCTAACCTTTTGAACCATTTTAATCAGTGGTAGGTAGATGCAATACATGTAGTTTTTTTTAATAAAATAACATAATCAGTATTATTTTATTACCTTTCCATAATTGCTCAGATCACAAATATTCTCTGGCATGTTCCTTGGATCCAAGACTCCAAATGCCTTTAGAACAGGAGAGCATACAAACTGATCTTCTAGCTCACTTCTTAGTGACCTGATGAATGGAAAGCCAGTTTCCCTAAGGAAATCTTCGGGACTATATGTTGCAGCTGTTTGTGCATGCGCACCTTCACGTCGTCTTTGTTGTAAAGATGTGCGTTCAAGAATAATCAAATATGCATCATCAATCTTGGAGAATTTCAGATTCTGATGTGAAGCTCGCTCTTCGTAAAGAACCATGAGGTTGTCTAAATGATCTACAATGTTTTTGACCTGGTGAGGAATGTCATTAAAATTCATGTCAGCTCTTTGGAGGAATAAGCTAAGCTCATTCAGAATCCTGAGGACATCACTCAGCAAGAAAATCATACTGGTGACTTTTTTCTTGAGAAGCACTGAACAAAGTCCGAAAACTTCAGGTTCTTTTCTGTCATCATAGAGCGCATCAAGACAGTCCACTAGTTCACTATATCTATCCACAACACGCTCACAAGCCAGACCATGTGACAGCCATCTACGAATTAATTCAAATACCATTAATTAAACTGTGTATCTATAGAAAATTGGAAAGCATTAATGACATTATAACATGCATGTGTGAATCATGCAAGAATTTGATTTGGATTCGATTTGGATTTTCAAAAACAAATAGTTACCTTGTAGTTGCTGCTTTGATGAGATGCAGCGGTTGTTTCCCATACGCAGCTTGCACCGACCTGAATATTTCAAACTTCCTTGGGCTGTATTCAAAGAGTTTCCATAAACCTAACAAACAGGAATCCACTTGTTGTAGGATATCATACTCCTTGATCTTCATCAAATGCACCATGACCAGAGCAAGTTTGTGAGCCCTGCAGTTCATGTAGACAGACAGAGGTGAAACATTTCGCAACCTTCGCTGAACACCTGAAAGTCAAACAGATTAATTTCATAATCAAAATCACAACATAGATCTGCTGAAGTAACAGCAATCAATACAAATATTAATTTTGGTTTTATTTCAAAAAGATCAGAGTAAACTATAGTCATTTCTGTAAATATTTATGTTCTGACTTCAGAATAATTTTGTTATTAATTTTTTTTCTTCAAAATTAAGTTTCTAGAATCAATTAAGGTTTAAAAAAAATCAATAAAAGTTCAATATTTTTCCAAATCTTAATTACCTGTATTACAGCCACTCATTGAATTGGTACCGTCGAATGCAACAAAACGCAGGTTTTCCAATGATACTCCTTTGGCCAAGAAAAATCTTTGAATGGCATCTGTGAGTGTCAGGCTATCAGTTTTGTTGATGTGCACTATTCCCAGGAAATGCTCACTTATATCCCCATGGAAAGACCATTTCCCAAACAGTGCAAACTGTTCTCTCCCTGATTCATCCGTGCTTTCATCAGCAAGTAGTGTAAAAAATTTCTCACCTCTGAGCGATTCCAAAATATCTGACTCTAAGTACATGCTCATAGTATCTAGAATATCAAGGACAGAAAATGATGACAAGTATCTTGCATTTGCTGGAGCAGTTTGGATATGGTTCATCAGCTCTTCAACGCCTAATTGGGCTACAAACTTCACAAAAAGTTCAAAATTGTCCGAAAGGGCCCACCTTCTTCTAATCAGAAAATTTGCACATTGCAGAAGTTTCTTGACAACTTCTCGATTAGTATCCTTTTTTGAAAGGGGCTGTTCATTCAATAATCGATGCACATTGACAGTGGTACTTCTAGAAGCCAATCTCATCTCCTCTGCATCTGTATGAGCCTTACTGTTCTCGTGAGATTCTAGTAGTCTTGTTGGGTGGTCACCGAGACCGGTTCCAGTTGTGAAGACGCTATTTCGCCCAAAATATTCACATAATTTACACATATAGCCTCTTTTTGGGAAACTAAAGTAAAGCCACTGATACTTTGATTCGTACTTCTCGGACGAAAACAGTCTCATATCTGACGACGTATACGTACATGACGTACTGCAGCTGGCACTTGCCCTTTCTTCGTCTAAATCGGACGACTCAACTTCGTTTGAAAGTCCACTGCCGGCCTGGTTGTCATTTGTGTCCGTCCTTGGTTTCTTGCTGAACAAATCTGTTAGTTTCTTTGTTCCCAATGCATCCCTTTTGGAAAGCTTTTTCACGTAGAATCCGTCTTTGTGAGACATAATTGTAAACGTAAACTAAGAATTGTTATCATGCCACCGGAAGCACGTGTAGTCGATTACTAGTCTCGTTCAACCTGACGCTTGCCGATAGTACACGGAAAATGTGACGTGTCAAGCGCCTGATTGACCGAGACAAGAACAAGATTTAATATTCGCCTCGATAATTATTTCTTGCAAACAAAACAAAACGATCGCGGAGAAAACATCAAAAAGTAATTTATTATGAAGTAGGGGAAATTGTATGAGAAAACGGCATTTTCCAGGTAGAAATAGGGGAAATATTTAAGTTCCGAGGGGAATATTCTGCAGAAGGGGAATTTTATCACCGAGGGGAAACTACCGAATACCGGTAGTAAAACGGCCCTAGATTGATCCCTGACTAGGATAGTCGATTAAGACTAGTATTATCGATGATCATTATAAAAATCATTACAAGCATATGTAGAACAGGCGACTTAAATATGACTATGATTTCATTTAATTTTGTAGAACTATTTAAATTGAACCACCTACACTATAGTACACTGCGCTCTGGGCCTTTGCGGGCTGGAAACTTCTTGACTACACTAGGCGTACATCATATCAATAGATTAAAAATGAAAATTTCAAGATATTAAATAACGTCAGCCTGTGTGACATCTTGCAATTTGAAAGGCCAGTTCAAACTATTCAAATTATTTGCCTCACCTCATATTATCATCAATTTTTTTGGGGGGAATTTTAATAAAAAAGTATTCTGGTCTATTATATTCAAATGCTTATAACTTGAAATTAAAGTCTCTTACATGCCCTTAATTGAGATTGTGCCTTTGGACAAGGTCAAATCATATCATATATATAAATAAACAAATGTACTAAATTTTCAAATTCTTTGCTTCAAACAGAGACATATATATACAGAGAGATTGGCAGCTCTCTATTTGCCCTTGTGTTTACATAGTGGCCCCTGACCTTCCCACAATCCTTTGCGGTCGCTCGGTTCAGTCCTCACTAGACGCCATATTGGAGAAAACTTGAAAACCAGACACATAATTATCGATAATTTCTATTTGAAATCATCACCAAGATCCAATTATGTGCGTTAATTTTATTAATATCAAAGTGCAGAAGTGTCATCAATATGAAATATATCACAATTTGCTGTCCAAGTGTTTGTATTTTGAGTATGAAAGTCAAGCACAACGCAGGAAAGATCGGCGGGAATCTCCAATTTTCGAAAAGTCCCTATGGGGTTTTCGAGAATACGGATAAATGACAACAATGTGCATGATAATCAAGACCACATTCCATAAGTATGATTGTTTTTGGTTAATGTGGTAACTTTTGTAGTGGCCTAGATAAAACGATGTGCTTTTTGTGTGCGTTTAAAATTGACGATGTTTTGGTCTGACGTAATGGCTGCTTAATTACAAAACTTGGACATGTCGATAAGACCCAATGGATTTTAGAAAATACGGATAAATGGCAACAATGTGCATGATCAATAAGACTATATCCCATAAGTATGATAGTTTTTGGTTAATGTGGTAACTTTTGTAGTGGCCAAAATAAAACGATGTGCTTTTTGTGTGCGTTTAAAATTGACGATGTTTTGGTCTGACGTATTGGCGGCTAATTACAAACATGGACATGTCGAATAGGACCCAATGGATTTTCGAAAATACGGATAAATGACAACAATGTGCATGATCAATAAGACTATATCCCATAAGTATGATAGTTTTTGGTTAATGTGGTAACTTTTGTAGTGGCCAAAATAAAACGATGTGCTTTTTGTGTGCGTTTAAAATTGACGATGTTTTGGTCTGACGTAATGGCGGCTAATTACAAACTTGGACATGTCGAATAGGACCCAATGGATTTTCGAAAATACGGATAAATGACAACAATGTGCATGATCAATAAGACTATATCCCATAAGTATGATAGTTTTTGGTTAATGTGGTAACTTTTGTAGTGGCCAAAATAAAACGATGTGCTTTTTGTGTGCGTTTAAAATTGACGATGTTTTGGTCTGACGTAATGGCGACTAATTACAAACTTGGACATGTCGAATAGGACCCAATGGATTTTCGAAAATACGGATAAATGATAACAATGTGCATGATCAGTAAGACTATATCCCATAAGTTTGATAGTTTTTGGTTAATGTGGTAACTTTTGTAGTGGCCAAAATAAAACGATGTGCTTTCTGTGTGTATTTAAAATGACGATGTTTTGGCCTGACGTAATGGCGGATTAACCAGAACATGTCGAATAAGTTCCAGTACATCGATACACACATGCGCAAAGCCCGATTTACCTGTGCTCGCGTGTGTTTGATAGGGGACAGGGCGCTCTCGATAAGGGATATGCTTGAGTGGTCACGAATAAAGGGAGCCACTACGTATACGTGTACGGGGAAATAGCGATGTTACTTATCTCTCTGTATATATGTCTCTGCTTCAAATACCATACCAACATATTTAAATCTTTCACTTGCATGCACTGAAGAAAAGTAAAATGCGAGAAAGCTGTTCTTACAAACTTTTGCTAAGATATTGTCAATTATTATGTCGCAATAACTTGATTAAGTTAAATTAAGTTAATTTTGGGTGTAAAAACATGTAATGTACTTTTACTATGTAGCCTTTTAAAAAAAAAAAAATCTTGACTTAAAGTTCATTTCAACTTATTACAAAGGGCATTATAGAAAATTATTTGGTAAAATCAGAGTTTCTAGAATTCAACTATCACAATTTTACAAAAAAATCTTCGAAATGTCATCTGAACACAGGTAAAAATTAGTGAATTTTCAAATATCTTTGCCTCAAATACCATACCAACATATTTAAATCTTTCGCTCGCATGCACCGAGGAAAACAATGTGCAAGAAATCTGTTCTGACAAATTTATGCTAAAATATTGTCAATTACTTTATGTCGCATTAAGTTAAATTAAGGTAATTTTGGGTGTGAAATCATATCATGTAATTTTTTGGTAATATTTTGATTTAAAATCCATTTCCACATATTACAAAAGGTATTATAGAAAATTATCTGACAAAATCAGAGTTACTAGAATTCAACTATCACAATTTTACAAAATAGTCTTCGAAATGTCATCTGAACACAGGTAGAAACTAGTGAATTTTCAAATATCTTTGCCTCAAATACCATACCAACATATTTAAACTTTTCGCTCGCATGCACCGAAGAAAACAATGTGCGAGAAATCTGTTCTGACAAATTTATGCTAAAATATTGTGAATTATTATGTTGCATTAAGTTAAACTCAGTTACTTTGGGTATGGAAACATGTATTGTAATGTGTTTTTTTCTCTCTTTTGAATTAAAATCAATTTCAACTTAATGCAAAAGGTATTATAGAATATTACTTGACAAAATTAAAGAATTACCAATATTTAGTTATCACTATCTTTCAAAATATTCTTCAAAATGTCAGGTAAACACAGGTAAACATGAGTAAATTTTCAAATATTTTTACCTCAAATACCATACCAACATATTTCAACTTTTTGCTTACATGTAAAAACAATATGCTCTTGATGGCATGTGAAGGGCCTCCATATGTTGTTAAATGAGGTAGTCACCAACTACTACATGGAGACCCCACCTCAAAATGACCCTGGCTGTTCACGGGGTGATATTCCCAGCAAACAACAAAACAAACATAGTTAAGAGTAAGACATGTCATTTATTTTCAGTGCTATTTTTGTTGTATCCTGAATGGCATGCGAAAGGCCTTCTGCATATTGTTCAGTGAGGTAGTCACCAACTACTACAAAATGACACTGATCATGACTTTGAACTTCAGGGAAATTCTCAAAATAACATTTTATTGAAATAATTTAGGCAAAATAGAAAACCAAACAATTTTCCTTTTCTCATTTGTATTTTTGTTCCACTGGCAAACACCAAAAATTGGGATTTTCCTCACGCAAGTATGAATTATTAACATTTCCTCCAAGATTGAAATTGTTGTGAGCTAATTCCCATAAAATCATGAAGATTTACAGCTGATTGATTTAATCCCTATATTTCTAGGAAATTGGTCCAAATTTAGATAATGTTTGATTGCAATGAAATTTGGTACAATGTATGTAGATACATCATGGGACACCGGTTACTTTCGTAACCTCACTTTAAATTTTTTTTTTAAACAAAGTGGCTGCCATTTCCTGGCTTGTATGTACATCATGGGAAACCAGTCACTTTCGTAATCCGATTTTCAGCCAGATTTTCACGTTTTAACAAAATGGCCGCCATGAACTGAGCTGATTGGTTCAAATTTTTACATTGTCCAATGTTGATGAATTTAGATATGTAGGTGCATGATGAGCCACCGGTCACTCTTATAACCTCATTTTTACATTTAACACTTTCGTCACTGAATAAATTGCATGATGGGTATTGTGGCCCTAAGAAAATATGCACGTGGCTTTTCCTGGCCTGAATTAATTTACGATTATTGACGTTCAATTTGACATTTATTTTTAAAAGCACGTTTTTGAGAGAAATGCATTGCAAAATTGATGATACAGACGCACATAAGTAAACAGGATTATCGAGAATATCTCATAGATTTAATACGCGTGAAAAATACAGTCGAAAACAACAAATTGGCTTGTGACTTGCCTACCTTGCGTATAATTCTAGCGGAGAACACGATTCCAAATTTGGGAATGTGTACTTTCGTTTTGCAGCGCGATCAAAACGTACATTCGTCATGGAAACAAGTATCATATTATACTTTTAAAAACGAGATTTACAAATCTAACTATTGGATATTGTTTTTGGAAACCGCTCTGTACAGTCAGCGGTAGCATGCAGTACCAACAGCAAATTCTCGATCTTGGTTGTTAGCCGCCATTTTGACGACGCGGTTCCAACATCAAGAAGGATAACTCTTTTTCTTCCTTTCTTTTAATTTGTTTTTCTTGTTTTCATTATTTTTTAATTTTCATAATGAGGTACAATGTAAATGATATTCATTGCTTGCAACTTAGTAGTTCAAGCAAATTAATACTGCCAGAAAAATGAAATGTTCAGCAAAAAGATTGACTGATTTATCCTGCTGTCTCTTTGTGCAACACATGTAACAAACATGATACCATGACCGAGATGCAAACTTGTCCCAGGTAGAGTCAGACGATCCTTTCTTGAGGTGAATTTATCAACCAGTCCCAATATGATGCTTTATGTAAACTGCAGGAATGACAACTATTGCTTGCCCTGTCCAGGAAGGTTGTTGGTACATTGAAGGAACACCTGATAAGAGTTCAGCTTTTATGATTAATTAAATACTGCAGGTTTTGATCTGCCTTGTTTACACCACCAATATGGGAAATGTAGTCTGTTATTAGTTCTGGGCAAGATATATTTCCCTGGCAAACTTGTCATCTTCTTGTTTAATAATCTGTGAGTCTGTTTATACCTCTGTGGCAGGTTCGATATGAAAAGTAGAGAGTGCAGTGACACATTTTTTTGTCTTTCCATACAACAGATACCAATGGGCCTTTTTTGTACAATATCATCTGGCCTTTTCTGCATGATATCCCTTGGTAGATCATGGCAGTTGGACCTTAATTACTATAGACCTTACTGTACAACAGTCATAGGTGTTCTCATTCAAAGTGATGTTAATAAGAGTCATCCTGGTATACATGTCCCCATCCTTGACCCTGAATACCAGTCCCCTGTAAACATTTCTTCACAACACTGGCTAGAGTTCCTTCTGCATGATGGCATCTTCCTCCAGGTAATTTATTATGAACACACCAGAAAATGTCATTATAATATAGGGATTTATTTGTTATGAGTGGATACATTTTAAGTGTTAATAAATTTTTATCTTTGCACTATAATTGTGATTGGGACAGCATTACATATGCACCTTTATGGATGTTGTATGAAGTTTGAGATACATGTATTCACAATGAGTATGAATTTAATAAAAAAAATGTGTATTCAAAAAATGCAAGTACATGTAGGAGCAAAAATACCATAATCAGCTGATAATATTGTATCTGATGAACTTTTGAAGTAGTCAATTCATTACCATAAAGTTTTACTGACAGCCTGGTTCATGACCACACTCAATGCCATACAAAGACACAGGAAAGCTTTCATTTAACAACACTAACAGCCTTTCAAGGCGGCCCTTCCGAGGTTGCTTGCAATTTTGTTTTATTCCGGATTTGTCACTTGTGTCAATTTCGAATTTGCAGTGTTGAGCATATAATTCCGATCTCCTCTATCAGTGTATCAATTAATACCTGATCTAAAAACAATGCCAGATAATCCACTGACTCCTTGTCTTAAGTCAAGGACCTAGTGTTTCCCCTTGATGTAAAAATATGTCGTAGCCTTCTCTCAAAATAATCGAAGCCGTAGACATTTGTCAGATTTTGACAGCACGCAAAATAACTACACGACAACAAAGATCGCTACTTTATTGGTAGATATAATACTTTTCCATGATTGTAACGAGAATGTAAAAAACGATATGAATTACAAGTTCAAAATCTTTTAAAAAATCACGCAAATAAATATAAACCAAATCGTGAATTCGTATCAATCGACGTTACTCACATGTGTGTGTTTATAGAGCCATCTTGGATAAGATATGGTCATGTGATCATGATCTGTGTTACTAAAATTAGAATACTCGGTCTATTAGCTCGTTTTCCCGATAAATTATCAACAGAAATACAATGAAACATACATATAAAACCATGCAAGTACATGTAGTTTTGGAACCGTGTCTTTGATAGATGGTGGAGATTTGATCATAAAAGCTAGCGTGTTGGCAGACACTGCCGCGCCGCTGACGTGATGCACCAGTGGTTCATTCAATTAATCAAACGTATCGTTGTTTCTGTGTTTTTAATTCAAGAATATGTTAACCATTTGTACAAAACGTCAATATAAATACATATTGCAAACTGTCCTGAACATTCCCAGCTTTATTACACAGGACAAAAATCTAGATTCGTTATATATTTTTTCGGGAATCAGTTGTTTACTCGCTCCCGTCCGACCGGAAGTTCTCGAGAGCAGAAGTTTAAAACAAGTTGGACGTTATACGTAAATTTAGACATCTAAAGTTGTGTTACGTATTGTTAATTTCATTATTTATCGCCAAACATTATCTCATTCAAGTAAGAATCAGTCATGATTATTTAAATCGCTGTATCATAACTTCAAAAAAATGCAGAAAAAAATCTACTTCCGTGATGCATTAATGCATCATTCGGCCCCGGCCCGGTGATGCATTAATGCATCATCAGGGCTTAAAGGGTTAAACAAAATGGCCACCATTTCCTGACCTCTGATTGGTCCAGATAAAGATATCCTCCGAATTTGATGAAATTTGGCGTGTAGGTACATTATAGGACACCGGTCCCTCTTGTAGCCTCACTTTCACATTTAAATAAAATGGCCGCCAATTCTTGGCCTCTGATTGGTCAAAATTTAGATATTGTTCGATTTTGATGAAATTTGATATGTTGGAACATCATGGGACATCGGTCGCTCTTGTAGCCCTAATTTCACATTTAAACAAAATGGCCGCCAATTCCTGACCTCTGATTGGTTGAAATGTAGGTATTTTTCGATTTCAATTAAATTTGATAAATTGAGAGTATTAGATGAGTGCAAATTCAACTTTATTGGTTTTGTTGCCTTAACGGTCAACAGTCTTTTTATTGATCGAAACTTAGATATTGAGCGATTTTCACAAAACGTGCTCACACAGAGTTATCGCCCCTTACTACACTTCATTCCATCTGTGACATCCTTCAGGTGTCACCCTCTAGTACAGTACATGTAGTTACTGTACAATTGGCAATATTTTCGAGAGATTTAATTTCGCTATATTGGCGGGGTTGCCTTAAATTTGATACCCACGAAGTAGGTCCGACTGACACAACCGCGACATATAAGCAACGTGAAATTTAACTGCTATACAGTGACTTTGATATTTTTTGATAATTTATTTACATTGTATTGTTTTCGGCATATCTCCCCAACCTCTGTTAGTTAAATATTGTCTATGACGAGACATTTGCTGAACGAATATCTTCCTAAAATAAAGGTTCATTATGTGAAAATAATGCACGAAAATTTGAACCCATGTGTTGTAGAGGCCTAAACAATGCATGAACGTTAGTGTACATGTGATGAAGATTATGCAAGTGATGTTGTTAGGAAGTTATGTAGCAACGGCGTGTTATTATAAATACTTCATTTCCATGGAGACTGTAAACACGGATGTCTTCAGTTTTTCTCGTGTACACGCTCCGTCCGCGTAATGCACACGTGTGAATTCCATTGTTCAATCCTACCTAAATATTTCACAGGAAGTAGAATATTTATTGTTTATGTTTCAATAATAGATTTAAACAAGAATGTTCAACTCTGTATCCAGCTCTTCCTGTCTGTAGTTCGTTATGACATTCATGAGGAATACGTTATATTTTTCAGAAGCTGGGTGAATATTTTGAAAGAAAAGAAAATTCTTTTTTTTTTCCAACACACACTTATTTCTGTGAAGAGAGTCCATTTTATATCAAACATTGGGACAAGGCATACTGCATAGCAACGTCACGAAAAGTAAACATCAAAGCTATTGCGATGTAACAATTATCGAAAGGACCATTCACAATAGAACACTTTAGTTGACTTCATTGACCTACAACCTAGATACGAAAAGAACATAAATATATGTGTTTATTCTGCTAGAAATGTCATCCTGGAAAACGACAACATAGTGGGGTAAAACAGCCCCAGCTCTTACTGCCCAACAATGTAAGATTGTTTTGTGTTTAGTTTTTTTTGTTTGCAGCATTTCATATTTGACATTTTTTTTTCGAAACAATTTTGTCACACAACAGCAAAATATGGAAGGATTGTACTGAGTAGAAAAACGCCTGTTTGTCTCATGTGGCGTTGATAGGTTACGACGTCAAATTTGCATTAAATTATCTAATTCTACAAATATTATTCTAAACACTTAAACAAAGAAACACTTTGGGGTTTTATTTTTTAAAACTTTAATTCTATATTTCAATAACGCAGCAGCATTCAAGGACATTTTTACACATATTTTTTCTTGTAAAATGATTGGGTACACCATGAACCATGATTTTTTAAAAACAAATCTTAGTTTGTAGTTTATATATTTTCATAAACCCCAAAATTTGCAACAGAATTCCGTTTCACAATATTACATTTTAATCAAGTACCTCCCGGTCCCCTAACGTTACACATGAATGATTGAAATACGACAATCTTACAACGGAATCAACACATTTCCCGTATACAGAAAAATGAGGATTCAGTAACAGATTTTGCTTAAACAGGATAAATGGCATAGGTCAGCTGGGAACTAAAACCTACATTCTACCATTCCAGTCCACGCTACAACATACTCTGGTTCCGAGATTATACACATTATACCAATGTTTTAAATATAAAAACAGGAAATAAAATCACGTAATGGTCCACAAATGTATTGGATCTATCAGAGACATACAATCTCCGAAGCACGATTTCTGGAATCTGAGAAATTATCAAGGGACGTGAAAGGAAAATTACTCACCTTCAAATACGAAGCATTGGAAGATTGCGACAACAAAGCGATGTTCCATGATTTCAGATCTTTGTTCTCGCAACAAAGATATTAAAGAATAAATCCAAATTCCGTTTCAAAGTCGAAAGTTCGTCAATAAATGCTTTACAGTGTTTGGTTTGTGTAAACAGTTCTCTAAAGACTTAAAAACGCCTATATCCTTCTACCAAGCATGTTTGAATAATTGCAGTTGTTTCATCAGTGTTTATGGTAGTGTGTTTAGCCTGGTCTCAGGTCTATAACGGTATCAAACCAGTGTATGTGGTAGTGTGTTTAGACTGGTCTCAGGTCTATAACGGTATCAAACCAGTGTATGTGGTAGTGTGTTTAGACAGGTCTATAACGGTATCACACCAGTGTTTGTGGTAGTGTGTTTAGACTGGTCTCAGGTCTATAACGGTATCAAACCAGTGTATGTGGTAGTGTGTTTAGACTGGTCTGAGGTCTATAACGGTATCACACCAGTGTTTGTGGTAGTGTGTTTAGACAGGTCTATAACGGTATCACACCAGTGTATGTGGTAGTGTGTTTAGCTTGGTCTCAGGTCTATAACGGTATCAAACCAGTGCTTGTGGTAGTGTGTTTAGACTGGTCTGAGGTCTATAACGGTATCACACCAGTGTTTGTGGTAGTGTGTTTAGACAGGTCTATAACGGTATCACACCAGTGTTTGTGGTAGTGTGTTTAGACTGGTCTCAGGTCTATAACGGTATCACACCAGTGTTTGTGGTAGTGTGTTTAGACTGGTCTCAGGTCTATCACGGTATCACATCATTGTTTGTTGTAGTGTGTTTAGCTGGTCTCAGGTCTATAACGGTATCACACCAGTGTTTGTTGTAGTATGTTTAGACTGGTCTCAGGTCTATAACGGTATCACATCGGTGTCTGTGGTAGTGTGTTTAGATTGGTCTGAGGTCTATAACGATATCACACCAGTGTTTGTGGTAGTGCGGTTAGACTGGTCTTAGGTCTATAACGGTATCACACCAGTGTTTGTGGTAGTGTGGTTAGACTGGTCTCAGGTCTATAACGATATCACACCAGTGTTTGTTGTAGTGTGTTTAGACTGGTCTGAGGTCTATAACGGTATCACACCAGTGTTTGTGGTAGTATGTTTAGACTGGTCTCAGGTCTATAACGGTATCACACCAGTGTTTGTGGTAGTGCGGTTAGACTGGTCTTAGGTCTATAACGGTATCACACCAGTGTTTGTGGTAGTGTGGTTAGACTGGTCTCAGGTCTATAACGATATCACACCAGTGTTTGTTGTAGTGTGTTTAGACTGGTCTCAGGTCTATAACGGTATCACACCAGTGTTTGTGGTAGTATGTTTAGACTGGTCTCAGGTCTATAACGGTATCACACTAGTGTCTGTGGTAGTGTGTTTAGACTGGTCTCAGGTCTATCACGGTATCACATCAGTGTTTGTTGTAGTGTGTTTAGCTGGTCTCAGGTCTATAACGGTATCACACCAGTGTTTGTGGTAGTGTGTTTAGACTGGTCTCAGGTCTATCACGGTATCACATCATTGTTTGTTGTAGTGTGTTTAGCTGGTCTCAGGTCTATAACGGTATCACACCAGTGTTTGTTGTAGTGTGTTTAGCCTGGTCTGAGGTCTATAACGGTATCACACCAGTGTTTGTGGTAGTGTGTTTAGACTGGTCTTAGGTCTATAACGGTATCACACCAGTGTATGTGGTAGTGTGTTTAGCCTGGTCTCAGGTCTATAACGGTATCACACCAGTGTTTGTGGTAGTATGTTTAGACTGGTCTCAGGTCTATAACGGTATCACACTAGTGTTTGTGGTAGTGTGTTTAGCTGGTCTCAGGTCTATAACGGTATCACACCAGTGTTTGTGGTAGTGTGTTTAGACTGGTCTTAGGTCTATAACGGTATCACACCAGTGTTTGTGGTAGTGTGTTTAGCCTGGTCTTAGGTCTATAACGATATCACACTAGTGTTTGTGGTAGTATGTTTAGACTGGTCTCAGGTCTATAACGGTATCACATCGGTGTCTGTGGTAGTGTGGTTAGACTGGTCTTAGGTCTATAACGATATCACACTAGTGTTTGTGGTAGTGTGTTTAGACTGGTCTTAGGTCTATAACGGTATCACATCAAGTTTAAATATTCCAATACTCAATGAAAGTTTAACACAATAGCATCCCGTTTTGTCGTTTCCTTTAGAAATCTTTCATTCCCAATATAGCGTATGTATTTAGATTATTAGTGTTTTTGTAGAGTTATTTGTTACGTCCACAATAATGTTAAAAAGGTTCACAGTACCACACATAGTGAATATATTACCATACCAACTGCACAACAGGTGTGGGAATGCCACGAATGTCTGACGGCAGAGTGACACAAAGTATTGCTCTCTTTAAGGTAAAATCAGTTTAACTTCGATAACATTAAATACATTACACGAAATCCACGGCAGCTTCCATTGATGTTTGAAGGAATAAGGATGATCAACGTCATATATCAGATCAAATAAATAAGTGAAATCCACGCCAAATATATTCTGTCACTGGTGCCAATCGAATGTCTTCCAATTACAACGTCGTCCATTTGCTGTTAATGGTTTCTGTAACTAATAAGTTTGGTACCGATTCCAATTAAATTTCTAAATCTCATGAGATTTGGTCTTGCCTTTAAATGTTTCTTGGAGAAAAGCAGTGTTTCGAGAGGTGTTTTCCTCCGAGCGGATCGTCATGTTGTGTGGGTCGCCTAGCCTCAGTGGCAATGGATATCACTGTGTAAGCCAGATAAAATCAAGCTATGCCCTAGGAGCTGGTTGGTATATTTGGATGGCACAATCGTTTAATCAGAATCTTTCACTATCGAATGGATGAAAAATATTTATAATATTACATACAGCATACCATTTATTTAAAACAGACCGCTACTCGTCCTTCTGTTAGAAACATTATATACAGAGACAGTGCGATTATGGCTGAGATAGAGCAAGCCGAATGATTAATTATAACGACAGATTTAAATCCGACTTTTGAATTAACCATGACATGTATATTGAGGTACCTTATTTCATTTACTTATTTTTTTAAATGTGTTTGTTTCTCAGCGGTTAATAGCCACTGTAAATAAAACAAACATTAAATATATGATGATAACGTAACACCTGAAATGTATTGAGAAAGTCTGCGGTGTGTTACATATAAAGTACCTTTCGTCTTCAACAAGATGAATAATTTTATTTCAACTGTTTTCAGTATAATACGAACCTCAATATTACGGCAATAAATATCTTGACTTAAAAAAACGAACATCAAAACATGCCGACGGCGTCTCATGAAGCGCAATCAATTACTCAGGTGAAATGTGTGTTATCTGAGGTCACGCCCAAAGGTGAGATGTGTGTTATCTGAGGTCACGCCCAAAGGTGAAATGTGTTATCTGATGTCACGCCCAGATGAAATGTGTGTTATCTGATGTCACGTCCAAAGGTGAAATGTGTGTTATCTGATGTCACGCCCAAAGGTGAAATGTGTGTTATCTGATGTCACGTCCAAAGGTGAAATGTGTGTTATCTGATGTCACGTCCAAAGGTGAAATGTGTGTTATCTGATGTCACGTCCAACAGTGAAATGTGTGTTATCTGATGTCACGTCCAAAGGTGAAATGTGTGTTATCTGATGTCACGCCCAAAGGTGAAATGTGTGTTATCTGATGTCACGCCCAAAGGTGAAATGTGTGTTATCTGATGTCACGCCCAAAGGTGAAATGTGTGTTATCTGATGTCACGCCCAAAGGTGAAATGTGTGTTATCTGAGGTCACGTCCAAAGGTGAAATGTGTGTTTTCTGATGTCACGTCCAAAGGTGAAATGTGTGTTATCTGATGTCACGCCCAAAGGTGAAATGTGTGTTATCTGATGTCACGTCCAAAGGTGAAATGTGTGTTATCTGATGTCACGTGCAAAGGTGAAATGTGTATTATCTGATGTCACGTGCAAAGGTGAAATGTGTGTTATCTGATGTCACGTCCAACAGTGAAATGTGTGTTATCTGAGGTCACGTGCAAAGGTGAAATGTGTGTTATCTGATGTCACGCCCAAAGGTGAAATGTGTGTTATCTGATGTCACGTCCAAAGGTGAAATGTGTGTTATCTGATGTCACGCCCAGATGAAATGTGTGTTATCTGATGTCACGTCCAAAGGTGAAATGTGTGTTATCTGATGTCACGCCCAAAGGTGAAATGTGTGTTATCTGATGTCACGCCCAGATGAAATGTGTGTTATCTGATGTCACGTCCAAAGGTGAAATGTGTGTTATCTGATGTCACGTCCAAAGGTGAAATGTGTGTTATCTGATGTCACGTCCAAAGGTGAAATGTGTGTTATCTGATGTCACGTCCAAAGGTGAAATGTGTGTTATCTGATGTCACGCCGAAAGCTCAAATGTGTGTTATCTGATGTCACGTCCAAAGGTGAAATGTGTGTTATCTGATGTCACGCCCAGATGAAATGTGTGTTATCTGATGTCACGTCCAAAGGTGAAATGTGTGTTATCTGATGTCACGCCCAGATGAAATGTGTGTTATCTGATGTAACGTCCAAAGGTGAAATGTGTGTTATCTGATGTCACGTCCAAAGGTGAAATGTGTGTTATCTGATGTCACGTCCAAAGGTGAAATGTGTGTTATCTGATGTCACGCCCAGATGAAATGTGTGTTATCTGATGTCACGCCCAAAGGTGAAATGTGTGTTATCTGATGTCACGTCCAAAGGTGAAATGTGTGTTATCTGATGTCACGCCCAAAGGTGAAATGTGTGTTATCTGATGTCACGCCCAAAGGTGAAATGTGTGTTATCTGAGGTCACGTCCAAAGGTGAAATGTGTGTTATCTGAGGTCACGTCCAAAGGTGAAATGTGTGTTATCTGATGTCACGCCCAAAGGTGAAATGTGTGTTATCTGATGTCACGTCCAAAGGTGAAATGTGTGTTATCTGATGTCACGCCCAAAGGTGAAATGTGTGTTATCTGATGTCACGTCCAAAGGTGAAATGTGTGTTATCTGATGTCACGTCCAAAGGTGAAATGTGTGTTATCTGATGTCACGTCCAACAGTGAAATGTGTGTTATCTGATGTCACGTCCAAAGGTGAAATGTGTGTTATCTGATGTCACGCCCAAAGGTGAAATGTGTGTTATCTGATGTCACGCCCAAAGGTGAAATGTGTGTTATCTGATGTCACGCCCAAAGGTGAAATGTGTGTTATCTGATGTCACGCCCAAAGGTGAAATGTGTGTTATCTGATGTCACGTCCAAAGGTGAAATGTGTGTTATCTGATGTCACGTCCAAAGGTGAAATGTGTGTTATCTGATGTCACGCCCAAAGGTGAAATGTGTGTTATCTGATGTCACGTCCAAAGGTGAAATGTGTGTTATCTGATGTCACGCCCAAAGGTGAAATATGTGTTATCTGATGTCACGTCCAAAGGTGAAATGTGTGTTATGTGATGTCACGTCCAAAGGTCAAATGTGTGTTATCTGATGTCACGTCCAAAGGTGAAATGTGTGTTATCTGATGTCACGTCCAACAGTGAAATGTGTGTTATCTGATGTCACGTCCAACAGTGAAATGTGTGTTATCTGATGTCACGTCCAAAGGTGAAATGTGTGTTATCTGATGTCATGTCCAAAGGTGAAATGTGTGTTATGTGATGTCACGTCCAAAGGTCAAATGTGTGTTATCTGATGTCACGTCCAAAGGTGAAATGTGTGTTATCTGATGTCACGCCCAGATGAAATGTGTGTTATCTGATGTCACGTCCAAAGGTGAAATGTGTGTTATGTGATGTCACGTCCAAAGGTCAAATGTGTGTTATCTGATGTCACGCCCAAAGGTGAAATGTGTGTTATCTGAGGTCACGCCCAGATGAAATGTGTGTTATCTGATGTCACGTCCAAAGGTGAAATGTGTGTTATCTGATGTCACGTCCAAAGGTGAAATGTGTGTTATCTGATGTCAAGTCCAACGGTGAAATGTGTGTTATCTGATGTCACGCCCAAAGGTGAAATATGTGTTATCTGAGGTCACGCCCAGATGAAATGTGTGTTATCTGATGTCACGCCCAGATGAAATGTGTGTTATCTGATGTCACGCCCAGATGAAATGTGTGCTATCTGATGTCATGTCCAAAGGTGAAATGTGTGTTATCTGATGTCACGTCCAACAGTGAAATGTGTGTTATCTGATGTCACGTCCAACATTGAAATGTGTGTTATCTGATGTCACGCCCAAAGGTGAAATGTGTGTTATCTGATGTCACGTCCAACAGTGCAATGTGTGTTATCTGATGTCACGTCCAAAGGTGAAATGTGTGTTATCTGATGTCACGCCCAGATGAAATGTGTGTTATCTGATGTTACGTCCAACAGCGAAATGTGTGTTATCTGATGTCACGTCCAAAGGTGAAATGTGTGTTATCTGATGTCACGTCCAAAGGTGAAATGTGTGTTATCTGATGTCACGCCCAGATGAAATGTGTGTTATCTGATGTCACGTCCAAAGGTGAAATGTGTGTTATCTGATGTCACGCCCAAAGGTCAAATGTGTGTTATCTGATGTCACGTCCAAAGGTCAAATGTGTGTTATCTGATGTCACGTCCAACAGTGAAATGTGTGTTATCTGATGTCACGTCCAAAGGTGAAATGTGTGTTATCTGATGTCACGTCCAAAGGTGAAATTTGTGTTATCTGATGTCACGCCCAAAGGTGAAATGTGTGTTATCTGATGTCACGTCCAACGGTGAAATGTGTGTTATCTGAGGTCACGTCCAAAGGTGAAATGTGTGTTATCTGATGTCACGTCCAAAGGTGAAATGTGTGTTATCTGATGTCACGCCCAAAGGTGAAATGTGTGTTATCTGATGTCACGTCCAAAGGTGAAATGTGTGTTATCTGATGTCACGTGCAAAGGTGAAATGTGTATTATCTGATGTCACGTGCAAAGGTGAAATGTGTGTTATCTGATGTCACGTCCAAAGGTGAAATGTGTGTTATCTGATGTCACGCCCAGATGAAATGTGTGTTATCTGCTGTCACGTCCAAAGGTGAAATGTGTGTTATCTGATGTCACGCCCAAAGGTGAAATGTGTGTTATCTGATGTCACGCCCAGATGAAATGTGTGTTATCTGATGTCACGTCCAAAGGTGAAATGTGTGTTATCTGATGTCACGTCCAAAGGTGAAATGTGTGTTATCTGATGTCACGTCCAAAGGTGAAATGTGTGTTATCTGATGTCACGTCCAAAGGTGAAATGTGTGTTATCTGATGTCACGCCGAAAGCTCAAATGTGTGTTATCTGATGTCACGTCCAAAGGTGAAATGTGTGTTATCTGATGTCACGCCCAGATGAAATGTGTGTTATCTGATGTCACGTCCAAAGGTGAAATGTGTGTTATCTGATGTCACGTCCAAAGGTGAAATGTGTGTTATCTGATGTCACGTCCAACAGTGAAATGTGTGTTATCTGATGTCACGTCCAACAGTGAAATGTGTGTTATCTGATGTCACGCCCAAAGGTGAAATGTGTGTTATCTGATGTCACGTCCAACAGTGCAATGTGTGTTATCTGATGTCACGTCCAAAGGTGAAATGTGTGTTATCTGATGTCACGCCCAGATGAAATGTGTGTTATCTGATGTTACGTCCAACAGCGAAATGTGTGTTATCTGATGTCACGTCCAAAGGTGAAATGTGTGTTATCTGATGTCACGTCCAAAGGTGAAATGTGTGTTATCTGATGTCACGCCCAGATGAAATGTGTGTTATCTGATGTCACGTCCAAAGGTGAAATGTGTGTTATCTGATGTCACGCCCAAAGGTCAAATGTGTGTTATCTGATGTCACGTCCAAAGGTGAAATGTGTGTTATCTGATGTCACGTCCAACAGTGAAATATGTGTTATCTGATGTCACGTCCAAAGGTGAAATGTGTGTTATCTGATGTCACGTCCAAAGGTGAAATGTGTGTTATCTGATGTCACGCCCAAAGGTGAAATGTGTGTTATCTGATGTCACGTCCAACAGTGAAATGTGTGTTATCTGAGGTCACGTCCAAAGGTGAAATGTGTGTTTTCTGATGTCACGTCCAAAGGTGAAATGTGTGTTATCTGATGTCACGCCCAAAGGTGAAATGTGTGTTATCTGATGTCACGTCCAAAGGTGAAATGTGTGTTATCTGATGTCACGTGCAAAGGTGAAATGTGTATTATCTGATGTCACGTGCAAAGGTGAAATGTGTGTTATCTGATGTCACGTCCAACAGTGAAATGTGTGTTATCTGAGGTCACGTGCAAAGGTGAAATGTGTGTTATCTGATGTCACGCCCAAAGGTGAAATGTGTGTTATCTGATGTCACGTCCAAAGGTGAAATGTGTGTTATCTGATGTCACGCCCAGATGAAATGTGTGTTATCTGATGTCACGTCCAAAGGTGAAATGTGTGTTATCTGATGTCACGCCCAAAGGTGAAATGTGTGTTATCTGATGTCACGTCTAAAGGTGAAATGTGTGTTATCTGATGTCACGTCCAAAGGTGAAATGTGTGTTATCTGATGTCACGTCCAACAGTGAAATGTGTGTTATCTGATGTCACGTCCAAAGGTGAAATGTGTATTATCTGATGTCACGTCCAAAGGTGAAATGTGTGTTATCTGATGTCACGCCCAAAGGTGAAATGTGTGTTATCTGATGTCACGCCCAAAGGTGAAATGTGTGTTATCTGATGTCACGCCCAAAGGTGAAATGTGTGTTATCTGATGTCACGTCCAAAGGTGAAATGTGTGTTATCTGATGTCACGTCCAAAGGTGAAATGTGTGTTATCTGATGTCACGCCCAAAGGTGAAATGTGTGTTATCTGATGTCACGTCCAAAGGTGAAATGTGTGTTATCTGATGTCACGCCCAAAGGTGAAATATGTGTTATCTGATGTCACGTCCAAAGGTGAAATGTGTGTTATGTGATGTCACGTCCAAAGGTCAAATGTGTGTTATCTGATGTCACGTCCAAAGGTGAAATGTGTGTTATCTGATGTCACGTCCAACAGTGAAATGTGTGTTATCTGATGTCACGTCCAACAGTGAAATGTGTGTTATCTGATGTCACGTCCAAAGGTGAAATGTGTGTTATCTGATGTCATGTCCAAAGGTGAAATGTGTGTTATGTGATGTCACGTCCAAAGGTGAAATGTGTGTTATCTGATGTCACGTCCAAAGGTGAAATGTGTGTTATCTGATGTCACGCCCAGATGAAATGTGTGTTATCTGATGTCACGTCCAAAGGTGAAATGTGTGTTATGTGATGTCACGTCCAAAGGTCAAATGTGTGTTATCTGATGTCACGCCCAAAGGTGAAATGTGTGTTATCTGAGGTCACGCCCAGATGAAATGTGTGTTATCTGATGTCACGTCCAAAGGTGAAATGTGTGTTATCTGATGTCACGTCCAAAGGTGAAATGTGTGTTATCTGATGTCAAGTCCAACGGTGAAATGTGTGTTATCTGATGTCATGCCCAAAGGTGAAATATGTGTTATCTGAGGTCACGCCCAGATGAAATGTGTGTTATCTGATGTCACGCCCAGATGAAATGTGTGCTATCTGATGTCATGTCCAAAGGTGAAATGTGTGTTATCTGATGTCACGTCCAACAGTGAAATGTGTGTTATCTGATGTCACGTCCAACAGTGAAATGTGTGTTATCTGATGTCACGCCCAAAGGTGAAATGTGTGTTATCTGATGTCACGTCCAACAGTGCAATGTGTGTTATCTGATGTCACGTCCAAAGGTGAAATGTGTGTTATCTGATGTCACGCCCAGATGAAATGTGTGTTATCTGATGTTACGTCCAACAGCGAAATGTGTGTTATCTGATGTCACGTCCAAAGGTGAAATGTGTGTTATCTGATGTCACGTCCAAAGGTGAAATGTGTGTTATCTGATGTCACGCCCAGATGAAATGTGTGTTATCTGATGTCACGTCCAAAGGTGAAATGTGTGTTATCTGATGTCACGCCCAAAGGTCAAATGTGTGTTATCTGATGTCACGTCCAAAGGTCAAATGTGTGTTATCTGATGTCACGTCCAACAGTGAAATGTGTGTTATCTGATGTCACGTCCAAAGGTGAAATGTGTGTTATCTGATGTCACGTCCAAAGGTGAAATGTGTGTTATCTGATGTCACGCCCAAAGGTGAAATGTGTGTTATCTGATGTCACGTCCAACGGTGAAATGTGTGTTATCTGAGGTCACGTCCAAAGGTGAAATGTGTGTTATCTGATGTCACGTCCAAAGGTGAAATGTGTGTTATCTGATGTCACGCCCAAAGGTGAAATGTGTGTTATCTGATGTCACGTCCAAAGGTGAAATGTGTGTTATCTGATGTCACGTGCAAAGGTGAAATGTGTATTATCTGATGTCACGTGCAAAGGTGAAATGTGTGTTATCTGATGTCACGTCCAAAGGTGAAATGTGTGTTATCTGATGTCACGCCCAGATGAAATGTGTGTTATCTGCTGTCACGTCCAAAGGTGAAATGTGTGTTATCTGATGTCACGCCCAAAGGTGAAATGTGTGTTATCTGATGTCACGCCCAGATGAAATGTGTGTTATCTGATGTCACGTCCAAAGGTGAAATGTGTGTTATCTGATGTCACGTCCAAAGGTGAAATGTGTGTTATCTGATGTCACGTCCAAAGGTGAAATGTGTGTTATCTGATGTCACGTCCAATGGTGAAATGTGTGTTATCTGATGTCACGCCGAAAGCTCAAATGTGTGTTATCTGATGTCACGTCCAAAGGTGAAATGTGTGTTATCTGATGTCACGCCCAGATGAAATGTGTGTTATCTGATGTCACGTCCAAAGGTGAAATGTGTGTTATCTGATGTCACGCCCAGATGAAATGTGTGTTATCTGATGTCACGTCCAAAGGTGAAATGTGTGTTATCTGATGTCACGTCCAAAGGTGAAATGTGTGTTATCTGATGTCACGTCCAACAGTGAAATGTGTGTTATCTGATGTCACGCCCAAAGGTGAAATGTGTGTTATCTGATGTCACGTCCAACAGTGCAATATGTGTTATCTGATGTCACGTCCAAAGGTGAAATGTGTGTTATGTGATGTCACGTCCAAAGGTCAAATGTGTGTTATCTGATGTCACGTCCAAAGGTGAAATGTGTGTTATCTGATGTCACGTCCAACAGTGAAATGTGTGTTATCTGATGTCACGTCCAACAGTGAAATGTGTGTTATCTGATGTCACGTCCAAAGGTGAAATGTGTGTTATCTGATGTCATGTCCAAAGGTGAAATGTGTGTTATGTGATGTCACGTCCAAAGGTGAAATGTGTGTTATCTGATGTCACGTCCAAAGGTGAAATGTGTGTTATCTGATGTCACGCCCAGATGAAATGTGTGTTATCTGATGTCACGTCCAAAGGTGAAATGTGTGTTATGTGATGTCACGTCCAAAGGTCAAATGTGTGTTATCTGATGTCACGCCCAAAGGTGAAATGTGTGTTATCTGAGGTCACGCCCAGATGAAATGTGTGTTATCTGATGTCACGTCCAAAGGTGAAATGTGTGTTATCTGATGTCACGTCCAAAGGTGAAATGTGTGTTATCTGATGTCAAGTCCAACGGTGAAATGTGTGTTATCTGATGTCACGCCCAAAGGTGAAATATGTGTTATCTGAGGTCACGCCCAGATGAAATGTGTGTTATCTGATGTCACGCCCAGATGAAATGTGTGCTATCTGATGTCATGTCCAAAGGTGAAATGTGTGTTATCTGATGTCACGTCCAACAGTGAAATGTGTGTTATCTGATGTCACGTCCAACAGTGAAATGTGTGTTATCTGATGTCACGCCCAAAGGTGAAATGTGTGTTATCTGATGTCACGTCCAACAGTGCAATGTGTGTTATCTGATGTCACGTCCAAAGGTGAAATGTGTGTTATCTGATGTCACGCCCAGATGAAATGTGTGTTATCTGATGTTACGTCCAACAGCGAAATGTGTGTTATCTGATGTCACGTCCAAAGGTGAAATGTGTGTTATCTGATGTCACGTCCAAAGGTGAAATGTGTGTTATCTGATGTCACGCCCAGATGAAATGTGTGTTATCTGATGTCACGTCCAAAGGTGAAATGTGTGTTATCTGATGTCACGCCCAAAGGTCAAATGTGTGTTATCTGATGTCACGTCCTAAGGTCAAATGTGTGTTATCTGATGTCACGTCCAACAGTGAAATGTGTGTTATCTGATGTCACGTCCAAAGGTGAAATGTGTGTTATCTGATGTCACGTCCAAAGGTGAAATGTGTGTTATCTGATGTCACGCCCAAAGGTGAAATGTGTGTTATCTGATGTCACGTCCAACGGTGAAATGTGTGTTATCTGAGGTCACGTCCAAAGGTGAAATGTGTGTTATCTGATGTCACGTCCAAAGGTGAAATGTGTGTTATCTGATGTCACGCCCAAAGGTGAAATGTGTGTTATCTGATGTCACGTCCAAAGGTGAAATGTGTGTTATCTGATGTCACGTGCAAAGGTGAAATGTGTATTATCTGATGTCACGTGCAAAGGTGAAATGTGTGTTATCTGATGTCACGTCCAAAGGTGAAATGTGTGTTATCTGATGTCACGCCCAGATGAAATGTGTGTTATCTGCTGTCACGTCCAAAGGTGAAATGTGTGTTATCTGATGTCACGCCCAAAGGTGAAATGTGTGTTATCTGATGTCACGCCCAGATGAAATGTGTGTTATCTGATGTCACGTCCAAAGGTGAAATGTGTGTTATCTGATGTCACGTCCAAAGGTGAAATGTGTGTTATCTGATGTCACGTCCAAAGGTGAAATGTGTGTTATCTGATGTCACGTCCAATGGTGAAATGTGTGTTATCTGATGTCACGCCGAAAGCTCAAATCGGTGTTATCTGATGTCACGTCCAAAGGTGAAATGTGTGTTATCTGATGTCACGCCCAGATGAAATGTGTGTTATCTGATGTCACGTCCAAAGGTGAAATGTGTGTTATCTGATGTCACGCCCAGATGAAATGTGTGTTATCTGATGTCACGTCCAAAGGTGAAATGTGTGTTATCTGATGTCACGTCCAAAGGTGAAATGTGTGTTATCTGATGTCACGTCCAACAGTGAAATGTGTGTTATCTGATGTCACGTCCAACAGTGAAATGTGTGTTATCTGATGTCACGCCCAAAGGTGAAATGTGTGTTATCTGATGTCACGTCCAACAGTGCAATGTGTGTTATCTGATGTCACGTCCAAAGGTGAAATGTGTGTTATCTGATGTCACGCCCAGATGAAATGTGTGTTATCTGATGTTACGTCCAACAGCGAAATGTGTGTTATCTGATGTCACGTCCAAAGGTGAAATGTGTGTTATCTGATGTCACGTCCAAAGGTGAAATGTGTGTTATCTGATGTCACGCCCAGATGAAATGTGTGTTATCTGATGTCACGTCCAAAGGTGAAATGTGTGTTATCTGATGTCACGCCCAAAGGTCAAATGTGTGTTATCTGATGTCACGTCCAAAGGTCAAATGTGTGTTATCTGATGTCACGTCCAACAGTGAAATGTGTGTTATCTGATGTCACGTCCAAAGGTGAAATGTGTGTTATCTGATGTCACGTCCAAAGGTGAAATGTGTGTTATCTGATGTCACGCCCAAAGGTGAAATGTGTGTTATCTGATGTCACGTCCAACAGTGAAATATGTGTTATCTGAGGTCACGTCCAAAGGTGAAATGTGTGTTTTCTGATGTCACGTCCAAAGGTGAAATGTGTGTTATCTGATGTCACGCCCAAAGGTGAAATGTGTGTTATCTGATGTCACGTCCAAAGGTGAAATGTGTGTTATCTGATGTCACGTGCAAAGGTGAAATGTGTATTATCTGATGTCACGTGCAAAGGTGAAATGTGTGTTATCTGATGTCACGTCCAACAGTGAAATGTGTGTTATCTGAGGTCACGTGCAAAGGTGAAATGTGTGTTATCTGATGTCACGCCCAAAGGTGAAATGTGTGTTATCTGATGTCACGTCCAAAGGTGAAATGTGTGTTATCTGATGTCACGCCCAGATGAAATGTGTGTTATCTGATGTCACGTCCAAAGGTGAAATGTGTGTTATCTGATGTCACGCCCAAAGGTGAAATGTGTGTTATCTGATGTCACGCCCAGATGAAATGTGTGTTATCTGATGTCACGTCCAAAGGTGAAATGTGTGTTATCTGATGTCACGTCCAAAGGTGAAATGTGTGTTATCTGATGTCACGTCCAAAGGTGAAATGTGTGTTATCTGATGTCACGTCCAAAGGTGAAATGTGTGTTATCTGATGTCACGCCGAAAGCTCAAATGTGTGTTATCTGATGTCACGTCCAAAGGTGAAATGTGTGTTATCTGATGTCACGCCCAGATGAAATGTGTGTTATCTGATGTCACGTCCAAAGGTGAAATGTGTGTTATCTGATGTCACGCCCAGATGAAATGTGTGTTATCTGATGTCACGTCCAAAGGTGAAATGTGTGTTATCTGATGTCACGTCCAAAGGTGAAATGTGTGTTATCTGATGTCACGCCCAGATGAAATGTGTGTTATCTGATGTCACGCCCAAAGGTGAAATGTGTGTTATCTGATGTCACGTCCAAAGGTGAAATGTGTGTTATCTGATGTCACGCCCAAAGGTGAAATGTGTGTTATCTGATGTCACGCCCAAAGGTGAAATGTGTGTTATCTGAGGTCACGTCCAAAGGTGAAATGTGTGTTATCTGAGGTCACGTCCAAAGGTGAAATGTGTGTTATCTGATGTCACGCCCAAAGGTGAAATGTGTGTTATCTGATGTCACGTCCAAAGGTGAAATGTGTGTTATCTGATGTCACGCCCAAAGGTGAAATGTGTGTTATCTGATGTCATATTTTTACCTATGCACTCATAGTGTTCTTGTTCGAAATTAGTATATTTTCTTATGTTAATCTCCTCAAATTATTAAGTAGGTTTAGGTCATGTATCATGTATACTATTGGCAAACTAATTATATATTATAATCTATGCTGCTCAACTGATTTTATCTAGCGTTATAGATAATACGTGATTTTAGCCCACCATCATCAGATGGTGAAATGTGTGTTATCTGAGGTCACGTCCAAATCTTTCCAGATTTTGACAATTGAAGTTTTTTATCGCTATTTCTGAGAAAGTACTGAAGGGATCTTTCTCAAATTTCATATGTAGGTTTCCCTTGGTGCCTAGTTATGCATATTGCATTTTGAGACAAATCGAAAAACAACATGGCCGACAGGCAGCCATCTTTGATTTTGACAATTGAAGTTTGTTATCGCTATTTCTGAGAAAGTACTGAAGGGATCTTTCTCAAATTTCATATGTAGGTTTCCCTTGGTGCCTAGTTATGCATATATCATTTTGAGACCAATCAAAAAACAACATGGCCGACAGGCAGCCATCTTGGATTTTGACTTGGATCTCTCTGGGATCACTTGTTTCTTTATTCTACATCTTCTTCTTTTAACAAGTAACTATGTACATCCGAATCCAGATCCTGATGACCATTATAAAGACATTTCCGTTTTTCATCTTAATATTCGTAGGCCTAAGGAATAAGTATCTAGAACATGTAACATCCGAGTTGGATGTAGTCTGTATTACAGAGACTCACCTTGATATATCGATAAGAGATGATGATATACTCTTAGATGGTTATAGAGAGCGAAGCCCGTTCGCGTAGCGAACTTAATGGTAGAGATGTCTCGGAAACCCCCCCTTTTCCCCCAATATACTTAGAGTTCAAAAACTTTCTCAGTAACCGGAAACATGAAGTCACGACAAGATCCAGTGCTGCGCAAGACTGTATTCAAAGTCACATTCTCGGGAGATAACAAAATATCAACATTTTAAAAATATGCAAATGTTTTTTGTTGTCGTCTGCTGCTCATCCCGTCACCTTGTCATCGCTTAATCAGTCTATTTTAAGACTTATTCTACGATTAGTTTTTGTAGTAAGTTATCTAAATCATAATTCTTGTTGATATATACTTTATTACAAACCAGTGTATAGATCTGTTGGCAATATATTCATTTTGTAACGTGGGATTTACTATTCTAGTACACTAGATTATGTGTGCTTGTTTCTCGAATTCCATGGGCACCGGGATTGCTGCGCTCTCACATAGGCCATGCCTAAAATTATATTAACATTAGTGTTTACACGTCCAACCTCCTATCCACACGTCGTAGAGCTGACTTAGACTTCCATATAGATGAAGTTATGTGGATCCAGTTTCCAAACAAGAAATATTGATGTACTGTCTATAGACCTCTGAACTGTATACAAAACGAGTGTCGCTATTGGATATTGATGCATTTTTACCATATTCGAGATAAACATGTAATTCAAAAACAAAACTCTGAACCAGCGGCTACCAAAATCAAGTTGTATGGCAATTCAATCTCTTAAAAGCAACCGCCAATTAACGGTTGGCGTAAAATCACATACATATTGTAACATCGAGATGTACCCTTAGAAACACCAGCTGTAGACGAAACGTTCGTACAGTACTTGGCGAAATGGACAACATTTTGTTGGGTTATTTGTTTATTCCAGTAGGATTAAAGCAGTCATTTAAAAGCGTTAAACGACCCGACACAGCTGTATCGTCAAACTGCGAAAAATTGAATGAATTAAACCTAAGCCAGCACGGTAAAACTAAGTTTCAGTAAAACTCATGTTTTTATCAAGAGAGAGAGTTAAAACAAATCATTGCAGAAGGTATTTTTAATCGTATTTCCATTACACAATAAAATTTAATGATGATTTATTGTAATGTCACAGGTATAGTTATAAATAAGAGCTGTAGAAACCAGCTCCCTGTAGACTTATAATTGGTATTTAATGGGTAGATTTCCCCATAAGTCTAAATTTGTATTGAGCCAGAAAGAATTATAAAACGACATCAATTCAATTTAACACTGAACACGAATGTACATGTACATGATGAGAGTTCTGATTTCTTTATGGCAAATTGTTTTGAAGTTAAATCAGATTTGAATAAAAATCATGTAAATGTTAAAAACTCTAAAATAGAAATGGATAGATATTGATTTATATCTCTGAAAGTCATAATTACACAGTATCTTAAAAACAGTTGATTATCGGTATATCTGATCGCTGTTAAAATGACGAAAGCGAATTATTCTCTCCGAGAAGCTATACGTAGGCCCCGTGTATTAAGTAAGAAGGAAGTCCCCTAAGGGCAACATTTAAAAGTAGTGAAAATGAAAAGTAATGTAAATGACGCCCTTCGAGTCAAAATCCCTAAGTGGGAGCGTCTTCATTTGCTCCTTGCATAGTTAAAAATACGTTTTTGTACACTAGCGGCTGAAATATCAAAATCTCGTATTTCCGCAGTTTTAATTTGCCGTAGTTGTTGCAGTTGGAGAGGGAATTGCTATAGGTAACCTCTGTACAGGGACGTCGCAGCGTTAAACCACTTCAAGTTTGATTGCAATGCCAAAAACAGTCAACTTTTTTGAACGGGTCAACCCGCTAAGTAATAAACTCGTTCCGAGACTTATGTAGTAAACATATTGTTGTTGCGAGTGAGACAGCAAGGACATTTGATCGACTGGTATTTTCCTAAAATATCCGAAAAGAAGTATCTTTATTGACTAAACATAAAGTTGATCTGTTTTTTGTTTTTTGTTTTTTGTTTACATTGAGACTGTGTGCATTGTCAGCAAATGCAAACGGGTGGTGCACCATAGTATATTATTAACACCATCTGACTACCTAAGTTCAAGTTCAACTCCTAGATATGTCATATTTGGAAAAAAAAATAGCAAAGGAAGTATATGCCGGATTTCAGAATCATACACGTAGAATGGCAGTATTTGGTACATGTTGAATATCATTATTTGGTAAATGTAGAATATAATTATTTGGTAAATGTAGAATATTATATTTGGTACATGTAGAATATCATTATTTGGTACACGTAGAATATCATTATTTGGTAAATGTAGAATATAATTATTTGGTAAATGTAGAATATAATTATTTGGTACACGTAGAATATCATTATTTGGTAAATGTAGAATATAATTATTTGGTAAATGTAGAATATCAGTATTTGGTAAATGTAGAATATAATTATTTGGTAAATGTAGAATATCATTATTTGGTAAATGTAGAATATTATTATTTGGTACATGTAGAATATCATTATTTGGTAAATGTAGAATATAATTATTTGGTAAATGTAGAATATCATTATTTGGTAAATGTAGAATATAATTATTTGGTAAATGTAGAATATAATTATTTGGTAAATGTAGAATATCATTATTTGGTAAATGTAGAATATCATTATTTGGTAAATGTAGAATATCATTATTTGGTAAATGTAGAATATCATTATTTGGTACACGTAGAATATCATTATTTGGTACATGTAGAATATAATTTTTTTGGTAAATGTAGAATATCATTATTTGGTAAATATAGAATATCATTATTTGGTAAATGTAGAATATCAGTATTTGGTTCATGTAGAATATCAGTATTTGGTACATGTGGGATATCAGTATTTGGTTCACGTAGAATATCATAATAGATAAATTAATAAACTGTATACAAATATATAAAATATGCTATGTCAAATTCATTTGGAAAATATTATATGGCGTTTAGTTTGATATAATTGATACTTAAAGTAAGAAATGTTCTTAATTTCGAAAGTTAAAAGCATGAGCAACCGTTCGTTTTTAAATGCCTAAAACGGTGCAAAACAATAAGATAACAATGCAGTAAGCTCTAAACAAGAATTAATATGTTGCTGTACCGCCTGTAAGCTTAACTCTAAAAGGAATCGTCACCTACCACCACGTCATTCAGTTAAGTGTTTTCCGTGTAGCATTGTTGACAAATATCAATATAGTAGTAGTCTAGCAGAATGATGATATACTGTTTGATTTTGGATAATCCAAATCCAAGATGGCCGCCATTTTTCAGAAATCTATAAGATATTGCTTATTACATCTTGGTTTTATATGGTATATGTCTAAGAATTGTAAAAGTGCTTGTACACATTGTTACTTATTGTTGTAGATTTTGTCTTAAATATCGTCATTTTTTTTTCAAATATGACATATAGACTGTGTTTTCCCATAGGTGTTACCACCATATAAATAGTTCTTTTGCATTAAGATACATAAATTGCATCAGGTGCTGTTGAACAACATTGTCCATAAACAAGTCGAAAAAGAAAAAAAGAAGAAAAGAAGAAAAGAATAATAATAATAAAAAAAGAAGTAGTGTAGTGTGTATACATCAATTTTGAGATAGAGGCAGAACTGTTATACAACATTTTGATGAAAACAATGAATGATGAACCAGATTTTCTTCGTGATGAAAATCTATTTGAAGGCTCGCCACTTGTGTCCTCTTTATCCTCGCCAAAATACCGCTTATATTTTAAGACACTGACCATGTATTCTCTATTTATCAAACTAATAAAACTTATATTTTTACTTCAGCGATCAGCAGTGAAAATATAAGTTTTCCGTTTTTGACAAATTAGAGCGGACCTATGTATTCACCTCGTTGAAACTTGCCGATTTTTCCAATAGAAGAGGAGATCGATAAAATGTTTTCGTTTTTGACTAAATACTCACTTGACGTTAGCTATTATGCACAGATTTTCCAATAACAGCAGAAAACGCTTAAATTGCGTTGATCAGTCCTTTCAAAATGGCGCCGTCAAGTTGACGTAGAGTAACGTCACTTAAGCATTGAACTGTTACGAAATGGTAGTATACAGTCGATATGAATACAATTTGGGTGACAGATAAATAGAATGTCGCCCGTTAGGGCGACATGACATATTTATCAGTAGGTCTTTAACATCAGTGAATAACCACAAAACTAAAATCAAATATGCATACACAACCGGAAACCATGTCGATGCTCCCGATTTTTCACAAGATTTTTATTTATTTCTTTTATAAATACTGGACTTTTGTTGTCGTGTCTTACATTTCTGAAAATTCGGAAACGAGCCCCTGTGAGTGTGACGACATTGACAATTTCATAATTCTTAGATCAATAGGCATAACGGCGCTTATAGTTATTTTGTGTTGACTACATTTAGTTTTAATTATAAAATATTACTCTCATAACTTGTGAAGTTGCTTTTAATTTTTGTGTTGTGGATTATAAATGCTAGCATTTGAAATCTCTCCAGGCCGAAAGTAACTGGCGGCCATTGTTTTGACCAGCAACACCTGGGGCTGTATTCCTACTCTGACCGAATCACTGTAAATTGTAGTATACAGTCTCATGAATACAATTTGGTTTACTAACGACATATAGGCAAATGCAACACAGAATGTAAATATAAAGAGATGAAGTCATTACTGATTCCCGCACTTTTTGACTATTTTGAAATTATTTAAAAATAGGAAGAAGAAATCGGTAATAGCTGTGGATTCCGGGAGAGATTCCAGCTGTTTTCCAATGTTGTTTATGTCAGCAAACAACAAAAGAGTTACTAAGATGCCATTTGAACATAAAGAGAAAAGACATTGAAACTGGGTATGCATATAAGACAATAGGAGAACATTTGAAGGCATTTCATGAAATAGATTCCCGGCCAGAAAACATATTTTTCACAAGCTTGCGGCAGGACATGGTATAGAAAGAAATCTAACAATACATAGTGTGAAATACCATAAGAAATGTAGGGACCAGCTGAATGGCACAAAGTTCCAACGGATACGGAAAAAAAGAATATTCAGTGATGACAATGATAAGGAAAACAACCCACAGAAACTGAGGAGACGACATAAACCTGAACTCCGAAGCCGACAGAGAAATCACACAAACAATGTTTCTTCTGCGATGAATCAACAGGGAACTTACATAAAGTCGAAACATTTAATGTTGACCAGCGCAATAGACAGGCGGCTGCCTTATTACAAGATACCTGGATTCTGGGGAAGCTCAGTTCGGGGGATTGGATAGCTCAAGATTCAACATTTGAGCTGGTTGACCACCTTTTATCGAAGATCTGAAAAACTCAACAACAGTTAAAACACTGATGTGACAAAAAGTAGACTCGAAGGCATTGCCCTAGCAGGACTTGTTTCTTTTAGAGAGGAAGCTTCGACAGAATGCAACGATCTTGCTCCGGTTTTTAAGTTATTGGACCTTTTCTCAATTTATTCTTCACGACTTCAACAACTTTGGTGTAATATAGAAAGCCGCATACACTCGACTAGCCTAAAAAAAGAATTTTAGATCACTCTCCATCCTGGCAGGCTTACAGATAGCAGTCTGGAATAAATTTGATGAAGAGGCCATAATCTTATCAAAGGCAGCTTACATCATACGAAGAGGTGTTATAAAATCGGAAAAAGGCAATTTACAGGGGAATTTCAAGAGAACTGTCAAGAAAAACTGTTGCCACAGTCCCTGATGACATTAGTTTCAATTATTCTCGAAGGTTCAGATATAAAAAACCAGGCGAGTAACAGATCACAAGCTTCTCTCTCTATAGCTCAACTTTTGCTTTTTAACCTTTCAATCCGTTGGTGTGCTGGGTCAACTGCCAACTTCCATTCAACAAAAAGAGAACCATCACTACCAGTGTATCTAGGTTTAAATTTACATGCAGAAACACGAAAAATGCGACTAATTGAAATGTTTTTTTAAAATGGACATTTCAGATTCATAGATTTGAAGGAGAAGTTGTGTGTACTCCTAAGCTACGTAAAGACCTGTTCACTACTGGGACAGTTGACAACATTGACCATATTCCATATTCTCACACTTCTCATGGATCTTTACATGGAACTGACATTTCTCTCTTTCAACATATCTTACCAGACATGTGTATAATATGTAATACATACAACCCGTAATATTGATGAACTTTAATCTTACTTTTCAATATAGAGCGTCTTATATATACACTTGTATCTTTGAGTGCCACAGGATTCTCTTTAGGGAGTGCCAAGCCAGATTTTAAACAATTTGAAATTTGAAAATAAATGACGTAGAACAATCGAACAATAGATAGAACGATGACGTCACGTCATTATGGCATGCCGAAGTCTCCGGAATTAAAATTGACACAAACTTTTTCATTAGCTTTCATTGGTTGGTGTGTCGACTTTCAACCTACAAAAGGACACGTTACATGTTTTTCGTGTCATTATTTGTCAAAGTTCAACGCATTACTAAATGTAACAAACATTTTTTTTTTTCAAATTACATGTGGGTATTTGTTTAAGCAAAAAACTAGAAATCATGTATGAGTGATGCTTAATATATACAATGTATAGATGCCTTTATTTAGTCTTCACGACGGCACCTATGTCTTGCTATACACATTGCATGTACTCCACGGAGACACCTAGAGCATGCTGTACTTGTACTCCACGGAGACACCTAGAGCATGCTGTACTTGTACTCCACGGAGACACCTAAAGCATGCTGTACTTGTACTCCACGGAGATACCTAGAACATGCTGTACTTGTACTCCACGGAGACACCTAGAGCATGCTGTACTTGTACTCCACGGAGACACCTAGAGCATGCTGTACTTGTACTCCACGGAAACACCTAGAGCATGCTGTACTTATACTCCACGGAGACACCTAGAGCATGCTGTACTTGTACTCCACGGAGACACCTAGAGCATGCTGTACTTGTACTCCACGGAAACACCTAGAACATGCTGTACTTGTACTCCACGGAAATACCTAGAGCATGCTGTACTTGTACTCCACGGAAACACCTAGAACATGCTGTACTTGTACTCCACGGAGACACCTAGAGCATGCTGTACTTGTACTCCACGGAAACACCTAGAGCATGCTGTACTTGCACGGCGCCTCCCGTTACCCCGAACAAACGACACACTCCTTCTGCTGATGTTGTGGGAGGTGTATCAAGCGATACCTTCCCGCCGGTTGTCGTTCGGTTTCCCTTCCCTCTAACTGTGCACTACAAAGGCTGTCCACGATATCCTGAATGAAGGCCGCCCGGCTCAGCTTTTGATTAGGGTCTGTATTTTGAGAATTACATATATAGGCATTTAACAATACCCTATGAATGACATTGAACACACCCCCCCCCCCCCCCCCCCCCCCCATAATTTCAGGGTTTTGCCGTTGTCGTCATAAGTTAGAGTAAGCATGTTATTTAAGTCTACACCACCCATATTTTTGTTGTAGAACTCTTCGATTTCCGGTTTCCGCACAACATTTATCGTGGCCATGCAGTTAGTTATAAGCCGGACAACTTTCCTGTTTGGTCGCTTTTTATATACGCACAATAATATGTTCCTTTTTCGCATGTAGACACATTGCCCAGCATTGATATGAAGTGTTCTGATAGTATTCGGTTGATCTCTGCTATTTGAACCCTGGCGCTGTCGAAATTCCATGGGAAGGGGTTGTAATTATTTATTACACAAATGTAAAAAATAAGAAATAATCGCGCGTTTGTATACAAACTACTGTATGGCTTCCTTGTCCATAACATAGACGAAGATGGTGGAACCTACGTTGCTATTAATCTATTCACAGATATAAGCCCCACAGTTTCGGCACACGTGTGTTGACATTTCAAAATATTTACAACTTTATTCGAACAATTGAATTGAAAAAAAAATTGTTGAACTGTTTAATTCATCCGTAGATATTTAAAATAATTCCGTACTGCATCAATGTTACATGTCTCAACCATTAATGTACAGCTGTAAAGAAAGAAAGAAAGAAAAAAAGAAAAAGAACGACAGAAAATATCTCATTATGAAAACAAAAACCACGCAGATTAGCAAAACACAATCAATATTTGATCCGGAAATCATGATATGTTATTATTAGAGTAGAACTAACTTATTCAGTCAAATATCTGTATGTCTTTATAGAAGTAGTGGAGAAGCTTAGGGACGGTAAATAATACATATTGTCATTACATCCTGTAACCATTATTGTTGTTTTGCTAGGTACAGATTATCATTATTGAAATGGTACGTTCTTTTTGGCTTATAGCATCGGTTTCTAGGAAAAGCAAAGAAATGGGCCTATTTTGTGTAACGGAACGGAATATTGGAGTTTACTTGGGCCTGGCCTATTGGTTGTCAGGTTGGTAAAAGGTGATAGGGCAGATCTGTTTCATTATCCGATATTGTAGGTAAAGAAAGAAGTGTACTTCCACATTTATGTTTTTTTCTTCGAGTAAAATACACGTTGGTTACTTGTTTGGCTATTTAATAAATTATAAATGAGTAGACCGCATTGTTAATTATGCCTGGTAATGATCATGGCCTTTTTGTAATGCACTATTCTGACAATACAAAACACTACCATACATTTGATATATATGTATGTATATATTTTGCTTAATAATTTGAAATACCATTCCATTCGTTGGAATATTCAATAGAATACAAGCTAAAATTAGGATGTGGTTGGCACGCAATAATGCTAGAGCTACGGTCGATTTTATGATGATTGTCCGAGAAGCGTAGTCAGAAATTGACATTGAAAATACGTAGAAAATATGTGTTTGATAGGATTCCTGACGTCAAAACCACCAGCGTAAGGGCTATCTTTGTTTGACGTCAAGTGACGACGTCATAATTACGATGACGTTGGCACTTTTGAAATTCGGCGTGGCAGTGCGGCGCCAAATGGAAATATTTTCTAATGAAGTCTCGTTTAAAACATTTTATTAATTGGAAAGGAGGCTCGTTATGTACTATCACTTGGTAAAATAACTATATTTTTTCTTTTATTGGTTTATTTTTTCTTTGATTCTTTTCTACTGAAAAATGAAAACTCATGAAACAGAAATGTATTTAGCAGCTGCTATCATCACTGACGAGCCCTAGAAGGACGAGACAGTTGTATGATGTCCCTATCATCACTGACGAGCCCTAGAAGGACGAGACAGTTGTATGATGTCCCTATCACCACTGACGAGCCCTAGAAGGACGAGACAGTTGTATGATGTCCCTATCACCACTGACGAGCCCTAGAAGGACGAGACAGTTGTATGATGGTCTTAACATTAACCTTTAGACTGCCGAAAACTCTGATCCGTCGATTTGAATTACAGTTTCAATACGTGACGTCTTTAGTATTGTGACGTTATAATGCGCTGTGTATATCCCGACACCTGTTCCACTCGTTATCGTCAAATATACTTTTAAGGTTTGAATTAAGAATTAGGAAAGTAACGTCTGTTATTTTACATTTTGATTTTTTTTTTAAATTCGTATAACTTTCGGTGTAGTTTATACGCGAGCTACATAATGGATGTAATTTCCATCGGTAATACTACAAAGGTTTAGTTTTAGTTCAACAAGATGACATGCGGATGAAAAAGTGTATTGTTAATAAATACACTGTATTAAATATTTTGTATACGTGCATAATTAGCGAGTTATACCAATTAAACGTCTGCAATATACGTCCCCATTATAAATACTTGTATGTACATAATTTCCGAAACAGTTTTCTCCAAGTCAGAAGAAAATAATATGAAAAGATGAAAGATATTCGGGAGATTTACATGATACCAAAGTAAAACATCAGAGATAAGATTCTGTTAGTCCTGACAAGAAACAAATTCGGAAAAAACGAATGTGAAACGTAAGAGGTTAAAAATATTTTAGTCCTTGTGCTACAAGATATATTGGGGAGTAGACGAATATAAACCATTCAGACTTTGCATGTTAATTACACAATATATTGTTCAATGCAGTTCAAATGCCTACCAATACAATGGCGATGAAGTCCACGCTCACACAATGAACAAATCGTTCTGCTTCGACGACGTATTCCACGGCCATGGCGCATACATGAAGAACAGACACAGCGGTCTTTTTCCTTCTTTTGTGGCAAAGTGATTAAGGAAACTTTCTTCACTGCTTGGCGGCGAGGGTTGTCAGGTTTCTTCGTTCCAGCGAGTGCTTCAATAACGGCTTGGATTTACCGCAGGCGGCTTTTTATTTTCAGTGTTGTATTTTCCTTATAAAGTATATAGGAATTCAAAAGAATTCTGAAAAAATAAATGCACCAGTATTTTATTCCATACCTTTTGGCATTTCCTCTGCTTTCCATATGAATGAAGAAGACCATCATTCATATCTACTGCTCCCATGTTGGTATTGTACGAGGCAATGACACGTGGTTTACCTGACCCCAGATCTTGTTCTGGTAGAAGTGTCGATAGCAACCGCACAGGTTTCTTTTCATCTGCGCCGAAATGAGACAGGCACAATAAGTAAATAAATTAAAACGAATATATTCATTCTGAACGCAAATTCAACTTTAGAAACAAATTACACCACATTCACACTATTCCACTTTAATTTGAAATATACAGTAACACATACTTCCTAAAACTGTTCCTCCCGGCATCCCATAGAAAACATTTAGCTTTATAAGGATCATCCATGCCTTGAAATGTTTGGCAATATTTACGTACTCGAGTGTGTAGTTCCAGAGAATGGGTACATGCACAAGACAAATTACCAAAATAAGGCTATAAAGTGTATTCATACCGGTCAAGTATGTGTTGAGTTGGAGAAGTCTGTGTCCAAGATTTAAGGACGTGAAGAAACTATCACAAAAGACGAGATAGCCTTTACGAAGAAGTGACGATCCTTGTAGGAGCTCTTCAACTACGTTCATTCCTTGGAGTTATCCTGGTGGAACTGGGTCGAATTCACGTTCCCCGTAAACTTGCACCTGAAGCACATAACTTGTAGAGGACTCACAAAATACCCAAAATTTGACACCATACTTCGCGACCTTTGATGGGATGTACTGTCGAAGAACGCTGTGTCCTTTCGTTGGTACAATGGACTCGTTCACGCATAACTCCCTGTTTGGAACGATTGTCGATTGAGGAAGTGCAGTAAAAGTCGAAATCTGACAGATGGGTCGTACCCAGGATGCTACAAGCAACACTTCATGATTATCATTTATATGTAAAATCATCGATCAAAGATAACGATATATCATGCACGTGCTTCATACACGTATACAACATATATATCAGTTTTAACATACATGTGTACCAGAAAATTGTAATTTACCATCCCGGATTTGGAAAGTGTGTGTTTATTTGGGATATGGTTTAGTATTTGCCTAACTCAGTTTATTATTTGATTGAATTGTTCATGATATATGAATATCATACATGTACATGTAGCACGGTATTCTCCGGTACGTCTCGAGCCCGTATGACTAATTACATGTATAATGAACTCACATATCTCTAGGCAACATGTCTGCAATCGTTGATGTGGAGGAACTTTAGAATATTCTGAAATCGGTTTCTACCCATTGTATGTTGGACCCAGTTTGATCGTTGGCTGATCATTGTAGTATTCCAGTATTCCTCCATGGAAGGTTTCTTTATTATACTCATGTTGAACATAATTGATAGAAAGCTGTGAAAATCTGTCATTCCTATCTTTTTCCATTCCTTGGTTCTCGATCTTGGTCGAAGATTTTTATCATGGAATTGACCCTTGGCGTATCTGCATTATTATGAATACCCATATTGTATATTACTTAATAGTCACAAATATCGAGTACATGTATACTTATACATCCCCCGAGGGTAGCTAGTTAGCTCTCCGGTTACGACTAACCGTGAGCTAATGCTGTACCCCTTGCGTCCGCGTCGGCGTCCCACCCCACTTTAAAGTTTTTGGGATCAGTTTTTGGAAAGCTTTTAAGTCCAAAATGATACACCTTACCCTTTTCTAATTTTGTTTATACATTTATTAGAAGTCGAGGAGTGATGTTTTGGCAAAATTGTGCAGAAAATATTTGTGATTTTTTCGCATTTTACCATTTTGTGGACTTAACTTTTTTAGAACCAAAGTTTTTGGAAAGCTCATTAACCATTTTAGTGCCGTTGGGCTGATTTGGGCCGATCTTCTGGTGTCCAGAGTGCCAATTGGGCTGATTTGGGCCGATCTTCTGGTGTCCAGAGTGCCAATTGGGCTGATCATAAGGATTTTTAGAAGTAAATGTTTTTAATTGAATTAAGATTCGTTTTCATTTACATGTTCCTTTAACGGGAAATCGGGTAAATCTAAAAATACCGGACGTCATTTGATGACGTCAATTATGACGTCACAGACGTCATTTTATCCTGCAACTGCCACCGCATTGTCGGAATACACCCACCGTATATATTTTTGCTGTATACGGCAGTGACGGAAAACAGCTGTATTTTGGAATCCTAGCACGTGCGTCAGTTCGACTGACCTACTTCAAAGTGTAACTACGTTTAAAAGGCGAACATATTTCTGTCATTTTTGACACCGTTTCACTTAAAAATGATTATTATTGATGATTATTTTTATGACTGTTGCAGGATAAATAGAATACATGGTCAGTGTCTTAAAATATAAGCTGTATTTTTGGCTCGGGACAGAAAAGCAAAAGTGGCTCGCCAAGGCTCGCCACTTTTGTCTTTCTTTACCCTCGCCAAAATACAGCTTATATTTTAAGACACTGACCATGTATTCTCTATATATTATGACATGTACGTCGCAGTTATTATACATTCTAACACGATTCGTTTGCAACGCGTGTTTTGATTGGTTGCGGACCGACTTCTAATATGCGATAGAACCATGACGTATCGTGTTAAGCCACGCCCCGTTTCTAATCAAAACAATATGGCGTCAAGTTCGACTCGTAGCAAAATTCAACACTCTGCACCATTTATGATTGATGACCCGTGATATTGGAATCGAAAGTGAAGAAATCGAATAGAATGAATTAACTTAATAAATTTAAAAAAATCGTTAACATCATTCTTACCGTCATTTATTGATTGAAACGTTCATTTCGTCCGTGTGTAAGCATCTAAGGTCAAGTAAAATCCGAAATGAAATGGAACAAGTGCACACAACTTCACATAACGATTGAGCCTGTAGAAACACATCAACTCTGACTTTGTTAAAATGCACATGTCGTTAAGCATACTGCGTAAATCCAAATATGTCTTTAAATCTTCGGAAACAGGACTTTCACAACAATCCAAATACCCCGCTTCGTTAACATACAGACCGAGCTCTCGCCAGTATGGGCGTGGCCAATTGACCGACTTTGATAGCTTCCCTCTGATTGGTCAATCCGCCACAGTATGACACGTCACTAACGGAGGTCACAGAGTACTTAACAGCGTACTTGTAGCGATGTAAAACAATGTTTCTAAATATGTGCGATAGTAAACGTGTTAGAATGGGAGTACGTTATTTTTCGTGGCTATACTGGCGATTAGAACATGAAATTTGGTTTAAACTCTCGACCTTTCGGTCTCGAGTTCAAACCAAATTTCATGTTCTAGCCGCCAGTATAGCCACTCAAAACAACTTACTATCCCCTAAATATTTCAATTTCTACTCAAGTTGGACTCAATGAAACTGCCAAACTTAATCTGTTTCATTTGCTCATGAATTTGACCAGATTAACATTGATCAGTGCGTATGAATACCTAGACAAAATCCTTCCGCGGAACGAATTCACTTTTTTCTACATTGTCGTTATAAACATGGAATACTTATTAAAATTATCAAATTTATAATGTATTCTTTTATTTTATGAAAGACCAGATATGCTAAATACTTCTATTTTGACAAAATAATGCTGTTTTTTAATCCTAAAATGGCGGACTATTTTACTCGACCGACTAGACATGCACAATCCGGAACTCCTCGGGCTTTTCCGCATTTGGACTTGCACAAGCTTCGAGACATTAGTGTCTAGCGACTTTTTTTATTCGAAAAAAAAAAACCAATTGAAATATAAGGATTGAATCTTGATTTGGTCGATTTCATGGGGTCATGAATTGAGTTGCTCTTGAGACAAATTCAGCATGAACTGCTTTGCAGTTCATTAAATTTGTCTCAAGAGCAACTCAATTCATGACCCAATGAAATCGACCAAATCAAGATTCAATCCTTAATTGTTTCCTACGATTTGATTAAATAAATCATTTTTTTCAGGCAAAGATTACGTAAAAATACGCAAAAGCTATAATCATATGATTTTAATCAGATTGTGCTTCATTGAAGTGAATGATATATAAAACTGATCTATTGATATTTTGTTTAATCATATTGTATACATATGTTTTGTTTTCATGATTTATTATACTATGTTGTTTGCTATCATTAAAATATTTTGTTCTGTTTATAAAATCTTCTTGAAGCAGGAAATAAAGAGAATTATAATGTTTGAGGAAATGTGTGTCTCCTAGGAGACATCCATCGAACCCGATATCGTGTCTGTGAGAATCGGGTCACAAACGATTTATTGGTTTTTACATAAATAGTTGTTTTGTTTCGCCTTTATTGTAATACAAATACATCTTACGTTAAATACATGTACGTACAACTCACGATACTCGACTATTATACAAAATGTACCCCCGGTTTCACACAAAGAATGACTGTGACCTGGTGTTAAACGTACATGTACTGTACAGGTCTATTTTAGCGCGGCAGTAACTGAGTTTAACTTATCATGTTGCAACTCTATACTTATGTATTCATTGATGCGCTAAGATTTAGAGTTCATTTATTATGTGTAATATTTTGTTTTATGTTTTCCTATTAGTTATCATTTTAAAATGATGTGCAGTATTTGTTCTTGTTGTAATAAATACTTCTTCAGTAACTGGAGACGGATTTAATTTTAGAAAAAAAAACGATTCTCAAAACGATACCAAAATTAACCCAGGCAAACTACAAATGTAATTGAAAACACTGTCATAATGTATAAAAATGTTAAGTGAAACATGGCATAATGTCGTACATGTTTCTCCAAAACTATACGGACGTATTACGTATTACATGGGTATCTCTAATTATAAGGCGTCTAGATTTCACTAGTGCCATACAAATATTGTTCCGTGAGCGTATATAATTATCTAGTATAAGTGCCTTACAGAGAGCCACAATGTCTTAAGTAGACCTCGTTACGCCGTGAATACTTAAGTAATACCTAGGAGCATCCAGTAATTGTATATAATCCACTAATATATGGTATCATACACTATATTACTCATTCTTGAATAAATATTCCTTAAACTAATTTTATGAAATGCAATCTAAAAAGATGAATATGTGTATGAAATGAAACTTGATGAAAACAAAGTATGTATTTATTTCATATTAGTATGTTGATAAATTTCCGATAAAATTGTTTTTACAGCTGTATATAAAATTTAAAAAAAATGTTGGTCAGTATGGAATCGCGAGTAATGTTTAAGGTATACTAGCCTTGCAAAATACAGTATATATATATGTATAATTTTGTTACGATAGCTTACAATAGCTAGTCTATTTAAATAGTAATTGGCTGCTCCATCTGTCATTTTAGCAGAAATGAGGAATTTTCTCCACACATCGTTATACACTGCGATATCATAAGTAAGAAATCGTTTTGTTTTCAAATATATAGAAATAGCAGGGATTAGGAAATGAACCTTTTGGTATCCAAACGTTAACATTTTCACTTCTTGAGAAGGTCGGGAAGATTCGACTAACTATCACTTCCTAACTCCCCCCCCCCCCCCCCCCCCCCCCTTATTTTCATGCCATTTTCCTATAATTACAAAAACAACTTAATCCAAAATGCTCCATTTATCCATATAATATATAAATATACATATATATATATATATAAATTCTAATCGATTAAGTATAATTGATTAAATTCCAAACACTTATAGGTCGTGTTTCTGACCCTGCCCGATCCGGGAGGCACATCTGAAACGGATATAATAGCGGGAAACAGAGGGATCCAGGAGACAAGCAGAACGATTCGAATAGCGATCAGAGTAACTGGTGACGTCTGTGTCGGGGAAATCGGAAACACACACTCTCTCTCTCTCTCTCTCTCTCTCTCTCTCTCTCTCTCCCTCTCTCTCTCTCTCTCTCTCTCTCTCTCTCTCTCTCTCTCTCTCTCTCTCTCTCTCTCTCTCTCTCTCTCTCTCTCTCTCCTATAAAATACTATTTCTGATATGTCAATTATCATATTTTCGTTTCTTTATCACATTTTTGAATATTTGTTAATGCCATCATGTGACTAAGCCCTTTGTCATTTCATGTCAATGAAATATGTTTAAATTAAACTAAACATTTTCACACGAGATTTTTTTTCCATCATTGTTTACAAATATACATATCTTTCCGGTAATCCTTTAATGTATAGAAATCCGTAAAAATATAATTTCACTACATGTAGTAAAATGTTATTATTAATACCCAACGGTAGATTGTAAGCCCGGTCATCAAATTTGTGCGCTATACTACGGGCCCAACAAAAATAGGATTTGATTTAGTTTTCTGTCCTATTAACAGTCAGAATCATCTACGGACGTGCCAGGTTTGGTAGGTGGGGGTAAATCAGAATACCCCGAGAAAAACCAGCGACCTTTGATCTCTACATGGGTTTCGAACTCGCGACCTAGAGGTGGAGAGCCATGTGTAAAAGCACGCGGCCTCCGCGGCCCCAGCAAATTTGATCATCCGTTACTAAACAGGGTTACTCTATTTTACATGCCAAGAAAGAGTTTGCTTTTCCACCTAACGACAGACAGTGATATACATGTAAATATATAATTATTAACTATACCAGAGAATATTCCATGTTACTAACATACTTACTTGAAACAAATAGCGATCAAAGAGAACATCGTATAGTGACAAAATCATCAGTTTTTGGCGATGAATTACTACTGTGAAAAACTTGATTTCAAACACCGTTAAGACTAAAAGATATCAACTTCAAATACATAATACGTTGCTACACTAATCCGTTCAAAATCTGCCCTGCAGGTAGGGCGTAAGAATTGTACCTGCTGCCCCCATTGCATGATCGTAAGAGACGACTAAATTGTGGATCTTATCTTTTCTCTTCTTTCTTAACAACTTTCTTCTTCCTAATGTCTCCCTTGACAATGCCTCACTTTTGGCCTTTGGTTGAGCGTTCGCCCCTGTGAGGAAGGCTTTGGGTTCTGTCCCCTAGCCGGGACATACCAGAGTCTTTAAAAATGGTAGTTGCTACTCCTGCTTAGCGCTCAGCATATTTGGAGTGGGACGGCTGGTTCGCCCGTTGTCAGTATAATGTGACCGGGTGGGGTGTGCTGCTGGATGTCTTCGGCAGTATGCTTCAGTGAGGTAGCACTATAAATCGGCAAAAGTTCCGGCCTATCACAACGAGACTTAACACGAACATACCGCAGCCTCCCAAAACACACATACGCACTCACCACACGCATGCATGCCTTAAATGACTTTAGCTGTTAAAGGGTTTTAGACACAAAAAGGTTAAAGTTGTCTATAGGTTGGTTTTCTGAAAAGCCAGTCAAATTACCCTCACACTCCTGGTGTTGTATGTATTCACGCTGAGATACAGGGCACATCATGGGCCCATCTGGACAACTGACCTATATGCAAAATTTCATTCTGATAACGAGGTCGGTCAGCCTCCTATGTCACAGGTTCACTGCTGCCGAGATGATAGTATAACTAACGTTATAAACACCCAAATGTGTGTCGCATTAAATCACTATTTACACACTATCTACCAAAGGTTTTGTGATGTGGGGATACTTTACATTAATATATTGGGTTACAACAGTGAATTGGTTACATGTACTCCAGTGATGATCCCGTTATTCATTAAACAACTGTATTAAATTCAACTTTATTCCATAAGTTTTACAGCTTATTGGATAAAATAGTATATAACATTAATGGACAAAGGCATCCACTCTTACATGATTTATAATTCAATAAGCTAATTTGTTAGATTTGTTACAGGGAAACAGAGAAATAATCATTAAAAATGAATATATTCTGATTAAAATCTTATAAAAAATCTTTCCTTTAGTTTATTTGCTAGTGATAAATATTTTCCTAAATTGTTAAGTTCTTTTATATTTTCTACTTTGAATAACTGAATACGTTTAAACATACTATAGTCTTTAAAATGATATGCTTTAATCAAATCAATACGAATGTCTGCGTAACATTTTCACCACATCAAATACATTTCCTTTATAACCTTCATAAAACATTCTTTAAGGAAATTGTCAAAAAAGGACGTTTGAATACATTACTGTAAAATTGATCAGAACAGTAACTGATTTCTTCAAACATTTACCCAAGACTGACAGTTCAAAGTTACTGATTTAAATAAAGAATCCAAGGATCTTTAGTTCCCAACATGTCATCATAACATGCTTTGAGTAAAAAAATATTTGGACGCTTTAATTTCAACCAATATTTAAAAATTCTTGATTTAATATGTACAAAGGAAATCCTCAAAGTTCAATGTACAAAAAAACCATGTATCGTCTCAGATAAAAAAAAATCAGTTCTGTGATTACGTACTATCTAATTAAATTACATCAGGATGAGACAACTGTATTTCAAACTACTGCATTTTTATCAAATCTTTATCTTGCAAAATTAAGAAATGGATATTTTTATGTTAATATTACGTCAGGAAAGGGTAAAACATGTTCTTAAAAGTGTACAAAATCTTATCAAATTATGCCACAAAAATAAAATGGTTAACAAGGCTAGGAAAATTAATCACCGTAAAAAGACTGCACAACTGAGATCATTTTGTCACCTCACTGTATAGTAGACCAGAGATGTATATATCACATATGTGATATTTACATCTCTGAGTAGACCTATAGCGTATATGCCATTGTTTGAGTTTTTAAAATAAAAAATAAAATAATATAGATAATAGTATAGATAGTATGTGTGTTTATGTGGTATACCAATGTGGTATAGATAGTATGTGTATTTATTTGGTATACCGTCATACCAATGTGGTATAGATAGTATGTGTATTTATGTGGTATACCAATGTAGTATAGATAGTATGTATATTTATGTGTGATTATACCGTCATACCAATGTGGTATAGATAGTGTGTGTATTTATGTGGTATACCAATGTGGTATATATAGTATGTGTATTTATGTGATATACCAATGCGGTATAGATAGTATGTGTATTTATGTGGTATGCCGTCATACCAATGTGGTATATATAGTATGTGTATTGATGTGGTATACCAATGTGGTATATATAGTATATGTATTGATGTGGAATACCATCATAACAATGTGGTATATATAGTATGTGTATTGATGTGGTATACCGTCATACCAATGTGGTATAGATAGTTTGTGTATTGATGTGGTATACCAATGCGGTATAGATAGTATGTGTATTGATGTGGTATACTGTCATACCAATGTGGTATAGATAGTATGTGTATTGATGTGGTATAGATAGTATATGTATTGATGTGGTATACCAGCATACCAATGTGGTATAGATAGTATATGTATTTATGTAGTATACCGTCATACCAATGTGGTATAGATAGTATGTGTATTTATGTGGTATGCCGTCATACCAATGTGGTATATATAGTATGTGTATTGATGTGGTATACCAATGTGGTATAGATAGTATGTGTATTTATGTGGTATACCATCATACCAATGTGGTATAGATAGTATATGTATTGATGTGGTATACCAGCATACCAATGTGGTATAGATAGTATGTGTGTTTATGTGGTATACCAATGTGGTATAGATAGTATGTGTATTTATGTGGTATACCGTCATACCAATGTGATATAGATAGTATGTGTGTTTATGTGGTATACCAATGTGGTATAGATAGTATGTGTATTTATGTGGTATATCGTCATACCAATGTGGTATAGATAGTATGTGTATTTATGTGGTATACCAGCATACAAATGTGGTATATATAGTATGTGTATTTATGTGGTATACCAATGTGGTATAGATAGTATGTGTGTTTATGTGGTATACCATACCAATGTGGTATAGATAGTATGTGTGTTTATGTGGTATACCAATGCGGTATAGATAGTATGTGTATTTATGTGGTATACCAATGCGGTATAGATAGTATGTGTATTTATGTGGTATGCCGTCATACCAATGTGGTATATATAGTATGTGTATTGATGTGGTATACCAATGTGGTATAGATAGTATGTGTATTTATGTGGTATACCATCATACCAATGTGGTATAGATAGTATGTGTATTTATGTGGTATATCGTCATACCAATGTGGTATAGATAGTATGTGTATTGATATGGTATACCAGCATACCAATGTGGTATAGATAGTATGTGTATTTATGTGGTATACCATCATACCAATGTGGTATAGATAGTATGTGTATTTATGTGGTATACCATCATACCAATGTGGTATAGATAGTATGTGTGTTTATGTGGTATACTGTCATACCAATGTGGTATAGATAGTGTGTGTATTTATGTGGTATACCAATGTGGTATAGATAGTATGTGTATTTATGTGGTATACATCATACCAATGTGGTATAGATAGTATGTGTATTTATGTGGTATACCATCATACCAATGTGGTATAGATAGTATGTGTATTTATGTGGTATACCATCATACCAATGTGGTATAGATAGTATATGTATTTATGTGGTATATCGTCATACCAATGTGGTATAGATAGTGTGTGTATTTATGTGGTATACCGTCATACCAATGTGGTATAGATAGTGTGTGTATTTATGTGGTATACCAATGTGGTATATATAGTATGTGTGTTTATGTGATATACCGTCATACCAATGTGGTATAGATAGAATGTGTATTTATGTGGTATACTGTCATACCAATGTGGTATAGATAGTGTGTGTATTTATGTGGTATACTGTCATACCAATGTGGTATAGATAGTATGTCTGTTGATGTGGTATACCAGCATACCAATGTGGTATAGATAGTATGTGTATTTATGTGGTATACATCATACCAATGTGGTATAGATAGTATATGTATTGATGTGGTATACCAGCATACCAATGTGGTATAGATAGTATGTGTGTTTATGTGGTATACATCATACCAATGTGGTATAGATAGCATGTGTGTTTATGTGGTATACATCATACCAATGTGGTATAGATAGTATATGTATTGATGTGGTATACCAGCATACCAATGTGGTATATATAGTATGTGTATTTATGTGGTATACCAATGTGGTATAGATAGTATGTGTATTTATGTGGTATACCAGCATACCAATGTGGTATATATAGTATGTGTATTTATGTGGTATACAGCATACCAATGTGGTATAGATAGTATGTGTATTTATGTGGTATACCAGCATACCAATGTGGTATAGATAGTATGTGTGTTTATGTGGTATACATCATACCAATGTGGTATAGATAGCATGTGTGTTTATGTGGTATACATCATACCAATGTGGTATAGATAGTATGTGTATTTATGTGGTATACCAATGTGGTATAGATAGTATGTGTATTTATGTGGTATACCAGCATACCAATGTGGTATATATAGTATGTGTATTTATGTGGTATACCAGCATACCAATGTGGTATAGATAGTATGTGTATTTATGTGGTATACCAGCATACCAATGTGGTATAGATACAATGTAGTATGTGTATTTATGTGATAGAAATGGGTGGCCTGGCCGGCTCAGTGATGACACAGTGATTAAAGTGTTTGTAATGATCGTAGTCGGTAGTATATAGTATTGTTATATATGATATAATATAATAAGTAATAATCATAATGTTCGTAGTATACATTACTGTAATAATAATAATTATCATTATCCATGCACATGTTTTTACGCTTTATATCTCTAAGTACATCTTCCATGAAATGAAAGCTATCAGCAAGGAGTATCCTACTAGTAGGAACCTGCGATAATGGAGTAAACTGCTGCAGTAACTCATTCAAAATATCATCAGTAAATGTCGATTGAAGTGTATTATTATTTATTAGTACACTGTATCAACCTACATTCACATCAGCGCAGACATACGTAAGGCCAATTAGGGCTTAGTGGACCTTTGATTACACGGTGGTACCAATTCGCACCAGTGTTTGAAACAGAAAGATGTTCTTACTTGCAAAAACCTACCACTTTATACCAAACAAAAACATTTTTCCTATATGTGCATATTTTATACACATATTTATAAATCGCTACAAATGTTTTATGCTCAAAATTTTTTAATCCAAACGTTTCAGAGTATTCTAAACATTTACATATTAATTTTGTTCCAAAAAATTTAAGTGATGTACTGAGATAAAATAAATATTAATTCGTTCCCAGATAATTATGAAGGAGGTAACTCTTGTTTTGTCTCCTCAGGTAGAGTACGGTTCACCCCTCCCCAGTACAGTTACTAATCCCTGTCCAAGTCAGTACCTCTAATCCCGGTAATTATCTCCGCCGGACACTCTTACAGCCCAGGTAAACAGTGACAAAATACCGCCAACACCCGTGATAGTATTGATAATTCCTTTTCCTTTTTTCTTTTACATTTTATGTTTACGTCAATCACAACTAGTTAAAAAAGGCAAGACAAGGAAACTTCTTTAACGAGTTATGTGCCACGGGGCCGATTTTGGGCCGATTATAGTACTACGTTGAGTGCCAGCGGCCGATTTTAGACCGATGCAGGACAGTCAAAACTGAGCATATTATTTTCTTAATTTATTTATTACGGATTGATAGGGGAATATCTAAATACACATTGAAATAAATTTTGACGTCATATCATGATAAATGGCTTCACTACAGGGTAAATAATGACGTCATTAGTACAAAGCCTTGAACAAGGTCACGACGTTGTTCCAGGGAACGTCATTTTTACTACATGGTACATCAGCGTTTTTGGATTTTATATTCTGGGCCACACGCTCATTTTTATTTTACATAAAAAAGCGATTAGCATCTTGTGTTTCTTTTTCTGAATCAGATGATATTTTATTTTTTCTATGGGTTGTATTTGGTAATTAGGCTAGTTCAACGGACGACGATTATTTCTGTCTCAAAACATTGTGTTCATTATTGCATAATTCACGTTATATGCCTACATGTAGATCGATGATTTCGTTGAAATCAGTTTATTATAAACTAAACCAGTGTAAATGTTATTGATATTTTGCTGTTTCGGTATTTATATTTCGGAAAGTCATATTTACAATGTAGAAAACATAAGATTTGATAAAAAAAAGTTTTTTTTATAATAACCAATAAAATAATCAATATTATGGAATAGGCCACAATTTTCCGGAGCGGGCACCGTGTAGATAGATATGTTGGTAGATGTTGTATGAAAATTGTTAGTGAAAACTATCGCTCACATTGCCTCAAAACTGAATTAAAAAAATGTGATAAATTGTCTCAGATAAGGTATAAGAATATGTGAATCACTGTATTTACTGCATGTGCAAAGATAATGTTTATGAATGTGTGAAACTGTACATGTATTTACCATATATACAAAGATAATGTTTAAGGTATGTCCTCTTGTTCCACACAAGGTGTGGCTGAGTGAAATAAAATCAATGAAATCACTGAAATCTAATATGTTACGATATCGAGATTCGTTACACATCCTTCCGTTTATTAATGATTGGATAAGTACTGAATCAACTAGGAGAGTTTGTATGAACTAACGTTCAGATTTAATGGATGATATAATATGATGTCACATTTAATTACACATATTTATGTAATGTTATACCCGTATATATAAATTTAGAAATAAAGAAATCAAGGTTCCATGGTGGACACTGCGTAAGAACATGTGTAGACCCGCTCTTGAGAAAACTACCTCATTGAAATATTCTGCCAAAGACATCCGACAAGACAGTCCATCCGATCACATTATACTGACAACGGGTATACCAGTCGTCTGACTCCAAAAATGTACATGTACCATCACTACAGACTCTGGTTTGTCTCCACCAGGGACAAGTCAAAAGTTTTTGTCAAGAGACATTATGAAGAAGATACTTGATAGAAAGAAAAGAAAAGATATGATCCGAAATTAAGTCGCCTCTTACCATAATGGAACGGGGACAGCAGATACATTTGTTCACGCCCTATATATATATATATATAGCTACCTGCAGAGCAGTGACAAGTATAGTAGATGACAATGTAATCATTACTGTTGCTGTAATATTGACCGGGATGGAGAAACTATATAGCTTTTATTGTATGACTACGTTTGTATATATGTTAACAAAATGCATATGACATTATTTTAGCAACTTTTTACTAAAAAAACCAGGATGTTACATTTTACGTCGGAAAAGTTATAAAATTTTAAACAGAGCAACAAGAGTCTCGACAGAGTCATGGTAACTAAACTCCAGATTGTGTTTCTTGTTTCACAGCTGTACCATAACACTGACATACACTGCCATATAAAAAAAATCACATTTTCTATGCAAGCGCCTGTGGCATTAGCTTGTCCTACCATGGTACATGTACATACTGTGGATTCAAACACAGGGACTTGAGAATTTGTTACAGTGTATATGTTTATTCAAACGTTTTTGTTTTGTTTTTTGTTGTTGTTGTTTGTTTGGTTGGTTGGTTTTTGTTTGTGTGTGTGTGTATTATGACACCCCCATTATAAGGTAAGGAACTCCTTATAATGTACACCAGGGGTGTCATTTTTACCGAGGGCATATTTTGCTATACATACGAGGGAATGTCCCATTTCTTGAAGATTGTAACACATTCTAATTTCCCTGACTGTCGTTCAAATACGATCATATATATTTAACGTACTCACATTTTGGGCGTGAAAACATATTGGGGTACCAGTTGATAATCAGGCAGGAGCCCAATGTTTGAACCATTTTGTTTTACTGTTACAGTTGCTGTATACATGATATACTACCGTTTTATGTCGCCCACAACGTAACTTGGCCAGCCAAATGTGTCATATTGAACACCCTTGGCTAGCGAAGTTGCCCACAACGGTGACAGGCTCCGAAAACTTGAAGTCAAAGAAAAAGCAGAAACATAGGCCTCATTTTAGTACAGGACAGGTCGAATTTTCCTTTTTAATGCCGCTATGGCCAAAGATAAAATTTATAGAGGTCACAGTGACCTAGTTTAGCTTAATTACATCTCCTTATTTTGTGCTCGTCTCCCAAGCTTTGCATCAGTTTTTGAAATATTGACCGAGATATTTTTTCCGTACCAAAACTTTGTCATCTTGTACAGACTAATCACATGGCCAGATTTGATTAATTTGTGTGTACAGGTTGATAGGGGTGCTATAGATTAAAAAAAAACTTTTGATAAATAAATATAAGCAAACATTCGCAGCGAGGTTTTGTGGAATGAACTGTTAACTCTTCCCCACAAGAATGTGGAGCGAGTATGGACACACACACGCACGCACGGACGAGAATATGAGAATCATGTTTGATTTGTTGTATTTAGTTTCTTTATCACATCCCGTGCCTTGATTTGCTCTCTCCTTATCCTTCATTATCCGCTCCTCTTTTCCCACGAACTTAACACATTGTCAACATTTAATTATTTTGTTAGAGAGAGGGAGAGAGTCCGAGTCTGTATGAAAGAATTGACATGCTGTTGCATTATCTTCCACGGGTACATCTTTATTTCTATAAAGTAAGACACACGTTTGAAATCGGTTATTATAGCTCACGAATTGCTTAACCATGTACCGACGTAAACAATTTGATTTGATTCGAAATCACGTATCCACCTTATCCACCTGATCTGTTACTGGTAGTATACAAACAAACATCCAATATAAATACCATATACGTTCCCGGGATACAAATTAATAGTGATCAACTTTGATTTAATTGTCGATGACGTCATTGATATTGTTGAACGGTCGGATTTCGGAGAGCCTACAAATAGCTCTCTGGCACTCAACGGTAGTAGTATATAGCCTATAAATAGGCCCTGTGGCACTCACGGAGTTAAAACAATTTACTTGAACATAATATCCGTTGTCAGTATTTTGAGAAGGTAAGTGGAGTAGATCCTGGCGTTTGGTTGTTGTATAATTACATTTGGCTGAATCACGTGATGGAGGTTATTCTGTAAAAAAGTGAGGGTGATGATCAGAACATATCAAGGGCTGCATTCAGTGCAAGCACTCTGACCTATCGGCATTGTTACCCCTCTTTAAGGAGACGTAATAATCACCTGCTATGATCAAGCATGCATGAGTATTGTACAGAAAAATGTTGAATTTTCGAACCCAGGTCAAACCCCTGTTATAGCTGTTGACTAACCTCTAGTCACTCTATTATCCTCTCACACACGGAGAAGATAAAATTGTGATCATGTTTGGAGGCCTCCATATAGAGATGGCTGCTCTGAAGACAATCGGAGACTGGCTGGAGGACAGTGGCTGGACTGAGGCTTTGGTTGAAGCAGAGATAGCATCTGCTGGCACTGCAGAATCCTTCATCACACATGTCCAGGACACGCCATGCTCATCAGGTAACAGCAAGTAGCCTTTACATACTGATGCAAAAGTCATATATGGAGTACAAACTAGAAAATGATGAGGGTCATCTTGACTTCGAAACCTGGAGAGTGAAGCGCAGTTCTGAGAGCCCAACATTTCATTATTGGGAACTGACTCTTGCGTTTGAGTTGTACATGTATATCATCATATTTGTTGAATCCTGCCGTACAGGAAACTTTATGTTATACAAGGATACTTTGATGAAAATCATTCCTTGGATTTTTACTCTGAACCACATCAATTATACGCGATGGCTTCCTGTCAATATTCGCGACATGGTATCTCTGTCTGTTTAAAAAGAAACACACTGGCACTACTAAAATGTCCTTGCAATCTGTAATACATTCATATGCTTATTTTGATATTACCCATTATAATACATCCATTATCATAAATCCATTATTATAAAGATATTATCATAAATCATTATTATAAAGATATTATCATAAATCCATTGCTATAAACCATTATTATAAATACATTGTTATAGAGATATTACAAAGACATTATTATAAAAAAAGATCTTTTTATATTTTGCCTCAGGAGTTTGTCAGCCTATGTACAAACTAAACCCAGAGAAGACACATAATGTTGAATTGTCTTAAACACTTATAACGGTTTTATTATGAATTCACGGTGTCAGCTGCTGTCCTGATATTTCAAAACTTAACCGACTTTTCTTCGAATTGGTGATTTCTGTAGAGTATCGTTTTCTTCCACCACCATGTCTGCTTCTCGTCCCACCATCATTTCCCTCTGTTTTTGAAAACTCCTGCGTCAAAACTGAAATAAAACATATATGCAAACCCAACCCATGATACTCTTTAAAATGAATCTTGATGTAATAATGCTTTATTTAAATTCTACTCAGAGGAGCAAGCCGATGTTGATTGGGTGATGTTTGTGGTATAATGATCCAGTTTATCACACCGAGAAAGGTGTTCATGTCCCCAAGTACCACTTTGTAACTGTATTACCATACTAGGATGGCAGTGCGGCACATCTGAGTAGAATAAAAGTACGTAATACCGACAACCGGTGACAGTTATTGTCAATTTACTGTTAAATATATCGATTTGAGATGAAGTAAAACTTGATCATGTACAAGTGCTCGACTTAAGGACAATCGACCTCAGTGTGTGGTATACTGTGTAGACAATGACGTCAACTAATCACCAGAGTTTTCCATAAGAAGCGTGTTATATATTTTTCATACTTCAGTTATCACTACCCTACTTATCATTTGGAGAATGTGTCTTTACTCGGTTTTGACATAGATTTATATGGCGGATGTCGTCGATGACGAATTTTCAAAATATTACCCGAGTAATTATCCGTTATAATTAAACATAATGGTGTGATTGTCTACAGAGATCAATACTGATTTGTTTAAACAAGGCGATTAGGTGGGTTGTAAGACCTTATTCGGGTAAAACAAGGTATCAAGTAGGCCACGTCAGACAGGTTACCTCTAGATTTATATGTATTTCGGTAAGGGGGAATACAAATTGACCGCTGAAAATAGGTGGAAATAGGTGGAAATAGGTGGTCGCTAACACGGGTTTTACTTTATAGATTGTTATGTGCTATGTAAGCAAATATGATACATGTGAAAACATTTTGCAGACCAGCCCTCAATTTTTAAACCTAATAACGTAACTTAATAAGAAGCTTATGGCATAGTTATAAATGTAGTTACGTGTGTTTTGAGTTTAACGTTGAATTATTCCCAAGTTCTATCCCACTCAATCTAATGTCTCCATGGGTTACATTACGCGTTTTCTTCGATAATATTATTTCCTGTCTTTCTCTTCCAAAATTACATCACAGAAAGGATCAAAATTTCCTGTGTCTCTTAATTTGCAATTTTCTCGGATATTTTATTTGGACGGTAAATGGTCTGCTCGGCAGTGTTGAGGTAAATGGTCTTCTCGGCAGTGTTGAGGTAAATGGTCTGCTCGGCAGTGTTGAGGTTAATGTTCTGCTCGGCAGTGTTGAGGTTAATGTTCTGCTCGGCAGTGTTGAGGTAAATGGTCTGCTCGGCAGTGTTGAGGTTAATGGTCTGGTCGACAGTGTTGAGGTTAATGGTCTGCTCGGCAGTGTTGAGGTAAATGGTCTGGTCGACAGTGTTGAGGTAAATGTTCTGCTCGGCAGTGTTGAGGTTAATGTTCTGCTCGGCAGTGTTGAGGTAAATGGTCTGCTCGGCAGTGTTGAGGTAAATGGTCTGCTCGGCAGTGTTGAGGTTAATGGTCTGCTCGGTAGTGTTGAGGTAAATGGTCTGCTCGGCAGTGTTGAGGTAAATGGTCTGCTCGGCAGTGTTGAGGTTAATGGTCTGCTCGGTAGTGTTGAGGTAAATGGTCTGCTCGGCAGTGTTGAGGTAAATGGTCTGCTCGGCAGTGTTGAGGTTAATGGTCTGCTCGGCATGTTGAGGTAAATGGTCTGCTCGGCAGTGTTGAGGTAAATGGTCTGCTCGGCAGTGTTGAGGTTAATGGTCTGCTCGGTAGTGTTGAGGTAAATGGTCTGCTCGGCAGTGTTGAGGTTAATGTTCTGCTCGGCAGTGTTGAGGTTAATGTTCTGCTCGGCAGTGTTAAGGTTAACGGTCTGCTCGGCAGTGTTGAGGTAAATGGTCTTCTCGGCAGTGTTGAGGTAAATGGTCTTCTCGGCAGTGTTGAGGTTAATGTTCTGCTCGGCAGTGTTGAGGTTAATGGTCTGCTCGGCAGTGTTGAGGTTAATGGTCTGCTCGGCAGTGTTGAGGTTAATGGTCTGGTCGACAGTGTTGAGGTTAATGGTCTGTTCGGCAGTGTTGAGGTAAATGGTCTGCTCGGCAGTGTTGAGGTTAATGGTCTGCTCGGCAGTGTTGAGGTAAATGGTCTGGTCGACAGTGTTGAGGTAAATGGTCTTCTCGGCAGTGTTGAGGTTAATGGTCTTCTCGGCAGTGTTGAGGTTAATGGTCTGCTCGGCAGTGTTGAGGTAAATGGTCTTCTCGGCAGTGTTGAGGTTAATGTTCTGCTCGGCAGTGTTGAGGTTAATGTTCTGCTCGGCAGTGTTGAGGTAAATGGTCTGCTCGGCAGTGTGGAGGTTAATAGTCTGCTCGGCAGTGTTGAGGTAAATGGTCTGCTCGGCAGTGTTGAGGTAAATGGTCTGCTCGGCAGTGTTGAGGTTAATGTTCTGCTCGGCAGTGTTGAGGTTAATGGTCTGGTCGACAGTGTTGAGGTTAATGGTCTGTTCGGCAGTGTTGAGGTAAATGGTCTGCTCGGCAGTGTTGAGGTTAATGGTCTGCTCGGCAGTGTTGAGGTTAATGGTCTGTTCGGCAGTGTTGAGGTTAATGGTCTGCTCGGCAGTGTTGAGGTTAATGGTTTGTTCGGCAGTGTTGAGGTAAATGGTCTGCTCAGCATGTTGAGGTAAATGGTCTGGTCGACAGTGTTGAGGTAAATGGTTTGCTCGGCAGTGTTAAGGTTAATGGTCTGCTCGGCAGTGTTGAGTAAATGTTCTGCTCGGCAGTGTGGAGGTAAATGGTCTTTTCGGCAGTGTTGAGGTAATGAGAGCGAAAAATAGCTTCCTTTGTATTCTTCCGTTGATAAAGGACCCCGATCTACTTAAACCCAGACCCTATTCTGACATATTTTTTTCCAGTATAAAAATTCGAATAAAAAGATTGAACCATTTTCTTCAGACCTATCAAAATGTCTGACATTTGTTTCCGATATGCAAACTCCTTCTCACACCAATCAAATATATTTCCTGATGTTCAATCGCAAAAATGACAAGTCAAAAATAAATTGTTAGTCTACATACAAAATATATAAGCAGCTTATAAACCTAAATACAAATAACATACATAAAGGACTACAAAATATTCTCTTCTGTTTTACCTGTATATACCGACCAGTTTTTATCCAATCAAATGTGTCCGTTAATTTGAATACCGATAAGACGTATGGAGTGTATCGCTATGTTTACACGTAAAGCTGGTGTGTATTCCTTGCACTCCAGACACATGACGGATTCCCGTTCAGCCAACAGTCAGCACGTTTGTACCAGTAACGTTATTTCTGCGTTTAAACAATCTAACGGCTGTGGATCGTTGACACGATCATTTATTTTTTCTGAACATCCGCTGTAACCGACGTTACAGTCTAGCTTTAGTACTTTTCTCGATTTCATGAAATCGCATTTAAACTCTGGAATGACTTGATGTAATTATTTTCACTTAAAGAGAGGTATCAATTGATTCCACCACACTCACTCACAAAGGGGAATCAATATCTAGTCTGATTCCATACGACTGTCGGGACCAAATCTGTGAACAGAAGTTCCACCGACTTTTAATTCATTTTTTAAGCCTTTAACTTTCTAAAAATTGCATGCAGTGCATGGAATACTAGAATATAAATGTTTAACGTAAACATTGCCACCACACAAAATATTCGCAACCCGTTTTTTGTTTATTCAAGTTCTTTAAGGGTATAGTTAATATCACATCTCTACACCGTACAATTACTTTTAACTGAAACTATTTCACAGTATTAGCACAAAAGAACAATATTTATCGCAATATTAAACTCAAAACATATACCAAAACGTCAACAAAACGTCAAAATTGTAATAAAAAGGCTAAAAAAACCTTAAAAGAAGTAAACTAGACCAAAACATAAACAAAAGCTTAATAAAAACCCAACAAAAACAATAAAGAATGCCAACATAATAACCAAACCAAGATTAAAACTTAAAATCGATTAGATAAGGACAAAATATAAACAGAAACGTACAATGAGAATGAGACCAGGTGTTCCTGAGAGAGAAACGTCTTCTGCTTCATCGACGATACCCGCCATACAAATCTAGGTCACGACGATACCCGCCATACAAATCTAGGTCACGACGATACCCGCCATTCAAATCTAGGTCACGACGACATCCGCCATACAAATCTAGGTCATGACGACATCCGCATACAAATCTAGGTTAAATCCGAAGTAAGTTATATATATAAATATATATATATATACATATTTTTTCAGTGCTCAGATATAGGCTCTTAATTGTTAAATCTTGTTACTTTATGTCATTTACAGAACAAGATCCCTCACAAAATACCAATTTCAATTCTAGTATTAAATACATTACATACACACGTAAGCAATTCTAGTGTAATCTGCACATACACATACAACTACATACACACATACTCGCATTTAAAAACACACCTTCACCCATACCCGCATTGATAATAATAGAAAAAAAACAACCATACATATACTACATATACTTACTCACTTTTGGGCAGACATATCCTCATACTAACGACAGCATGCTTACATATCTACCTGTGAGGGTGTGAGTACGTACATAAAAAGAAACACCACAACTATCACACATACCCACGCAGTATCTACACCTCCTCTTCAGGCATCATTACATATCAATCATTTTAGTACATTTTTTAGCTAGGCCAAGCCCCTCAAGGGTTATCTTCATTGCACTTTTTCTATTAATTCTTTTTATCATTTTTATTCGTTTTATGCATTATCCTTTATGTAAACATTTGTATTCATTCATTCATTCATTCATTCATTCGTAATTTATCCAACTGTATTTCTCTAAGTACAAACTAAGGCGGTGTCAAGAGAACCACTGAGTTTATTAACAAGCACCAAACACGTCCGCCTCATATGGAAAATAGAATATTTCCAAATGAGCATTAAAATTTCCTATGGTCTTCATTAACCAGCATTTCTCAAAGCCATGTTTATTTCTCCGTAAGTAATCGCCATCTGTCCAATGAGAATATTTGTTTTTGGTGAAATCTAAGATATAAATGGCCAATTGGCTAATTCTAGTGACCATTTATAGAAAGAAAACAACCTAAGTGTTAAGTTATTGATGTTAATATTGCTGCTAATTAATAGGGTTTCCATATTAGAACGGCTAAAATCAACCTGCTATCTTTGCGACCAGTTATGAATCTTATTAGGGTTACTTTTATAAGATTTTTTGTTCTGGTTCTAGGAATATCAACAGTGATGTAGAGAGAAGTATCATCAGCTCATTGACAATATCATTTATGTATGTGAGAAATAAAAGAGGTCCACAATTGGAGTCATGCGGGTGGTATGATGGCACAGTGGTAGCACACCTCACCTAGGCGCCCGGGGTTCGATTCTCCGTTCGGACGTGAAAATGTATGGGTACTCCGATTTCCTTCCACGCTAAGATTCCTCGCACGCTTGCATCCGGACCAACAAGAGTGATTCATAGACTAAGTTGGTATTACTTGTTTCGCAATTGTTGTAAAATAAATAAAGTTAACACTTTTGATGGAGCCATGTGGCACACCAGTATTAACAAGTATTTGTATATATTTATGTCAACTTTCTGTTTACAATAAGAAAGATTTTTTTTACTATTGTATAAAGCTGAGTTTTTATCATGCTCACAGGAAGCTGATTGGTTGACGAGTCACTTTGCCCAAAACCAGATTGATGGGAGGAAAGTAATGAGTGATAGTGCCAAAAATTGTTGACATATTTGAAGATACGAAATCTTTCCATTAATTTTCCGACTGACGGCAGTGATATAGGTCAATAGTAAGTTAGTGTAGACTTATCTTTCAATGTGCATAAAATAAGCAGTTTTTCCATTGAGATTGAAGATTCAAGAGCTAAGGAACATTACCTAAAGGGGATACATATCAAACATACTGATTATTTAAGTAGACGAGGATTTACCAGGTCAGAACCTTAACTGTGATGTCGATATCAGATAAGAAATGATGACATTTGTCGTCAATGCTGGGGAGATTAACATTCGAGTCATCGGCTGTAGACAGAAGATTTAATAGGAAGGTGAATGCATCGGGGCTCACTGATTGGATATTCAAGTGACAGAAGTTTCCAAAAAATTTATGTGTGGGCATACATGTAGATGTAAATTATATAGAAAAAAGTTCTTTTTTTTCTAGCCTGTTTTTGTTTTGTTAATTAAGTGTGTATTTTGTTGAAAAGTTAGGTGAAGTTTTGGTGCTGAATTCAATACAAGACGTAGGTCCCCATATAAAAAGTTCAAATTGGCAGAATTTTTAAATATTCTATTTACAGGTTGCCGAGATGACATTCTTCAAAATTATGGCTACTGGACCAGTGTTGAAAACTCCATTTAAGCAGTACAGTGGTAAACGTTAACATTATCGTCTATGGGAAATCATTTGGTTCCGTGGTTCCTATAGACAATGCATTTCACCTTACCACTGCGACGATTGATCAGACGTAACAAATTTATTCGAGATTCTAGGAAATGGGAGTGTGTCTTAGTGACTGGACGACTGGAACTTGTACGTAACATCAAGTCAGTCGGTATAAGAAAGGATTTTATAGTGCCACGTCACTGGGGTATACTGCCGCCAAAGACACCGAGCAAGACACCCTACTGGAAACTGCATTAAACTAAAAACAGGTTAACCAATCGTCCCAATCCTGAAATGCTACCAGACTCTGGTATGTCTAGGTCAGTGGGAAAACCCAACACTTTCATCACAGAGGCATACACTCAACTAAAGGCCAAAAATGAGACAGTGTCAAGGTATATATTACGAAGAATAAAATAGAATGGAAGGAAGACACAAGATCAGATCCCAAATAAGGTCGCCTATTTCGAATCCAACGATTGGGGCAGCAGGTACAATTGTAACGCTCTACCCTCGAGATTTATGATGAAGGGTCCAATACATAAATGGATGTTTAAGAGTTATAGAAAAACTTCTGTTTTTGTATGCTTCGAAATGTATTGCTTGTCAATTATAAAATAGTCATAGGTTTACATAGGTTTTATATATTTTTGAAATTGAAATATGGATTGTTACACAAAAGTACATATATCATTACATTATATGATAAGTATAGACGGTATATTTTAACGATGACAATATCATATCACAGATGTACGTTCATTGCTAACTCCTACCCCGTCTTTAACACAATAAAATATGAATAATGTATAAAAAAAATAGATAAACAAATAAATAGTGCACTCAATTATCCGACTAAATCATTAGCCATAATATCAGGAAACGGCAGGGTGTTGCTAAAATGGCTTTAGGCATTACTAATCATCTCTTACAAGATGTAATAAAAGTATTGGCCCCTCAATATGAAATGTCGCCTCCTCGAGATTTTTGTCTCTTCCATTTCCGACTGAAAGTCCAATTATGGGCGTTACGTGTCCTACCTATCCTATCCTTAACCATAGCCCGAAGTACAGTAATGGCCTTACAATTGAAGTGACCAACGGCAATATCGCTTTGCTTTATTTACTAACTGTGCTTTTAATTTGACCAGATATGGTTATTTGGATAAATCTGACCAGTGTGACAGCGGTATAGGATATTTTTTCTTCCTTTTATTGATCTGCGGACTGGGAAACATCGATGTGACGGAAAGGCTCATCGGAATATTTTGAAGCTGGATCAGTTACGTTTAATAGTTTGATATCGACATTGATTTGAGAGGGATGGTTCCCTTTTATCTATTGTACTGTGTCTTAAATCTGCAAAGTCACTCACTGCATTTATAGCATAAATTGAGCTCCGGCACCATGTGTCGCTTTAATGATACAAGTATTTAACATTGTCAAGTGTACAACGGATCCTTTATTTCCCGATCCATCAATCAAGATGGCCCCCATCGCCTCTGATTGGTGGGGACCGTTTGAGGAATTCTGTAATGGTTGTAGTTGTTGTTTTTGTTATTTTCCCATATAATCACGTGGAAACTGGCAGTTGAACAATAGGGTCATTACATCCCAATTACAGATATGTAGCCCAACTTACATTTTTGATATTTCTTTATATTATGTATAGCTTAGTATGTAACCTTTACTAGATCAAAGTATTTTAATACTTTTGGTGGGTATCACTTTCATTCACCATAAAACAAATAAATTTTACTTTTGAAAGTTGTTGCAACAACGGTAGGAGCAACATAGCACCTAACGAAATTCAAATCAAACTCGGGACCATGTTGGAAATCCATCTTTTTTACTGATTTAAAAGAGGTTAGGGTCACAACGAATTGATGCTGCCACAATGAAGTGGTGCTGCCACAACGAATTGATGCTGCCACAATGAAGTGGTGCTGCCACAATGAATTGGTGCTACCACAATGAATTGGTGATACCACAATGAATTGGTACTGCCAACAGCAATTAACGCTTAAATATGATGGCCGCTAACATGTGTGCGTTTTACATTGTGACAAAAGTTGTGATCATGTTTTGATTGAAAACTTAAGCTTCTGACCTTTATGAAATACAGCTAGCAAACAAAACGGAAACATCCACGTGATATATGGAGAAGATAATTTAAACATGTCAGGTGAAATATTACCAGATAGCGAGAGTTATTGTGGCGCTTCGTCAATATAGATAGTGTGGCCTGACAGTATTGATATCGTGGCCTGGCAGTATTGATATCGTGACATGACAGTATTGGTGATCATATATATACTTCACGTTATCAATAATTTTAGGTTTCACATACTGTATATACAGGTTTCCGTGGTAGTCTTTTAATGAATGAGCATTGTGTAGAAATGCCATAGCTTGATATTAGACCAAACACTCTTCCTGTTTCGCATCTTTAGCTTAAAGTGTACGTCCATCTTGGAGTGTATGGAAGAGAGCGCGTGAGAAATGTGAATTTTTCTTAATAGATTTTCCCGATTTGTTTTACCAGATGTGTTCTCGTATATGTAAATAAGTGGCAGTATATCAGTTTGTAACTTGCATTATAATAAGTACTTTTTCTAATGCAAGTTATCATTCGTATATATATTTGTATCGGGTATGAAAACCACGAATCGAGTTGGGGATAACGGTATCATATTTTTATCGGTATCCTAAAGTATGTAACAATGCTGTCCTATCGCCAATTCACAGTGATAATTAGATATTTAGATAATTTTGAAGTTAGATAATTACTTAGGTACATGTTTTCGAATCCCAGTTGTTTATTTATGTATCGATTTTAAAATTTTTTTATCATTGATGAAAATGATAATCAGAATGCATCGGGATTATACAATGCGTTGCATACGAAAAGCTTAAATTGTGCCAGGCTCAAAGAAAACGACGGTTTTATTTTTACATAACCGTATATTTGGAAACAAAACAGAACAGTTGTGTAATACCAGGAACATATTTTTACGACATTTCAAATATTTATGTAAATAGAAATAACGCTATCATTTATATTTCAACCATGGTCAGTAGGTCTGTTCTGGAGACATTGAAGAGCCAGAAATAAGGCCCGATGTATTCCTCTGCATGTTGATCATAGAAGGCGACTAAAAGTGCCCCCACCCAGAATCTTCTAGAAAAAGGAGCATTAGATTGACAAAAAATGGTTCGCCTGCCCCAATTGCAATACTTTGAATCGATATCATTCCTTTCTTTTCTCAGTACTATGTCTTGCTGTGCGTTGTTTCTTAGTCTGATTGCGAGGACGTTGAGACTCTGAAAAAAAAAACAAATAAAAAATAACACTTGTGTGGCGTAATAACCCTAATACTGTCTCATGCCATCGATTGATAGACGTCCTTTAAATATTAGTAACAGATTTTACTATTACGTATTTACGGAGAAACGAGGTCTTGTCATTACAGACGAACTTTAATTTTTTTTAAACCAAACAAACATATTTACATCTTGGCATTGGTGAGAGGACATGAAGGTACAAATGTATCAACTTTAAAACAAAACTTCAATTGACTAAAAAAAAGAAGACATTATTCAAAGCTGGAAACTGGAAAATATTAATCAATAATGCAATACGAAAATACAATTTGCTGTAGAAAAAAAGGGAAACAAATCAAAACGCAAAAGACATAATTTCTAATTAGAAACGGGAAAATACTCCTAAATAGTGTTTTGAGTGGAAAAGGAAAAACATGCGGCACTGCATACAACACACACAATCTTTCTCAGTGCGATCATTGCTTTCTTATAGCTTCCATCAACCTGCATCTCCCAAAACACTGTACAACGTAAGCCTGGCCGTCTGCACTCAATATACATCACGTAATTCAGGATACCGATAAATATTCCTATAACATATAACGAAGGACAGCCATTGATGTTATTCTTGTCCTGTCCTGTCCGGGTCTCGAATTCGCAAGCACTATCGCCAGATCGTTTAACCGAGAAACATTGAAGCTCTAAGCATTAAACCATAGAATATCCAGCCAGAAACATGTTTGATATCACACATGCCAAACTTCTAAAATTCTTGACATGACAAATTAGTTATTGATGTAAATAGAACTGTAATGCCGAAATAATTCACAAACGCTTGGTAACGTACTATATTATATATATTATATACAACAGGGATACACAACGATGTGTTAACTAGCAAATAGAAGAGAGCGTGCGAACAGAAATGTACAGGTAAAAACATCGAGCTTCTAGGAGTTTTAAAGTATCGAGTAATAACATAATAACAGAGATATTTACCATTAACACTAAATACAGTCATTACAGCATTCCCTCCTTAAGAAAAAATATATTTGCCCCAAATAGATTAAAAAGTAAATTTCGCGAGTAAGAGAATTAATTTAAAAGGCTTCGTGATCTAGAAACATCAAGACACTCACGGAAACTCACATAAACATATGATATCATATCAATATGAACACACTAGCCCTCCACTTCTGGGTTGAGAGTTCGAAACCCACGTGGGGCAGTTGCCTGGTATTGACCTTAGGTTGGTGGTTTTTCTCCGGGTACTCCGACTTTCCTCCATCTCCAAAACCTGGCACGTCCTTAAATGATCCTGGCTGTTATCAAAACGTTAAACAAAATAAATCAAATGTGATATATGTAAACCGATCAACTATGACATACGGATTCCAGAATCTCTCTGGAGCTTTGAACAGACTTTATTTCATTTGTTTGGTTAGAAAAGATAAACAAGATAACCAGGATTGAAACGTTTATTGACATATCGTCTATCATCAAGCAGATCGTGTTGCTTTCTGAAGAAAATTTCTGGCAAGTTGAAAAGCAATTTTATTTTCTCAGTGATATTCCTAACACATTCTATTGTAGATTTTGCAATGCCAAGGTGTTTAGCAACAACTGGGACCCTGACTTCTTTGACTGACTTCAGATGAGCATCGAAGCTTTAGTCTTGATCCGCAGATGAACTAAAAAACGGCATATGAAGTTTTTTACAATCGTTCTTGCACCAATCTTCGCTTTCTTGTTTTGGGTTGGATAGCATTACATCCACTTTCTAACGCACTCTGAAACAACAAGTAATTATCGGTTTGCTGATACCGTAAAAGGCCAATGTCGGAAGATATCTGCAGCAGTAATTTCCATTGGTCCTCCACTTAGTCATGGCATTAGCGGCTCTCTGCACTTCAGGATCGGGTTCTTAGCAGCACACACCAAGCATGCTACACATCCGCCTTCATTGTTTTCTTTAAACCGAGGCGTTCTGCTTTCCTGCTGTCATGCAGTTCCCGAAGGACATCTTTATGTGACGTTGGAGGGACAATGAAGAGGTACATATCTTTAACTATCCTATCGTCTATACACGATTACATCAATGATATCTAGTTGTTCCCACGGTGACTCTTCGGATCTCCAGATTCTGCAGTTATTTCTCCATGTGACGGTCTATTTCACCCCTCTATTAAGAACTTGAATTCACTGTTCTGCATCCGGTGTGCAATCACATTGTTCCTATCTTCATCAGGAGGTTTTGACAGTGTTTCTTGCTTCAAGCCTTCTGTCGTTCCGTCGTTGTAGATATCACCCTATATCAAAATTGTTTACACGGCTGTCGCGACGACTGGGCTTCTTCTTTCGGGTCTGTGCTAAATTTCAAACTGATACCTATCAAGGGTTTCTATCCATCGAGCAATCTAGCCGTCCGGATCTTTGGCTGAGAGTAGCCATCTGTAAACCATTTTTTCAAACTCGATCATCTGATCTTCGGACAGTTTGCTCGAGTCATTTTCTATGATAGAGTGTAAATGAGGATTCGATGGAACATCATCCAATGTGATTGATTCGGATTTATCAGAGACCGATTCTATATCAATTAAGTGTTAATGAACGTTCTCCGCCTTCCAGATCTGAGCGACAGGTTCCGCCTCGGCCGCGATGTTTCCCTGTTGGTCAATTCTGGATTCTGAACCAGGATTTAATACCCTTGGCGGACTCTGGGAACTAATGCCGTCAATGATAACTTTACAAACCAACGAGCCACGATTTTGGATGAAATTCTCTGTTGGTTCAATGATCTGCGATCCTGAGTACGCATGATCTGGCTGTACGGATAAACTCATTTCATATCCCGGTTAAACAACGACATCTTCCACAACTCTGATCTTAATTTTCCCCACTTTCATATTCATTCTGTCATCGGACCAATCCGGATTTTTTCGCAATCCATCTGAATCCGGTGTAGCACGCATCACAGATGGTCTTATGTCAAAGTTATATCGGTGCCCTCTCAAGAAATAAAAACTCAACAAACCACCATATTCAATTTCGGCAATTAAAAATGGGAATTTAAAATTGATGCCGTTCCTTGTAAATTCCAACTTAATGATTTCCTCCATTTTTAAGCGATGTCCAGTAACTCATTTCGTACGCCAATGGACCTTATCCGGATTCGGTAGATCAAGCCGGATTCCTGTTTATTTGTCGGACAGTATCGAAACGCTAGCCCCTGTGTCTACGAGGAAATTATCATTAGTAAAATTTATGCTGCATGGGATCAAACATCCATCATGATATTGTGTTTTGGGCCTTTCCGTCGGTGTAGTCGAGTGACCAGTCGAGCAGACGGTCTAGTTTTCCAGCAGATCATCATTGTTTAGTATGTCGTTTCTCTCTCTCTCTCTCTCTCTCTCTCTCTCTCTCTCTCTCTCTCTCTCTCTCTCTCTCTCTCTCTCTCTCTTCCAATCTCTAGTGATACGTCCCCCCTTATTACAATTATAACATTGTTTCCCCAGCAAATCCTGGTTTTTCTGCAGCCTGCTGCTCCAGGAGTATGTTTACTTCATCAACCTGTTGTCGAAGTTCCTTCACGTCTTGCTCTAGCTTTACCTCATTAGTATGAGCTCGAATCTCTTTCTCGGATTCCAAATTTTTTACGAAATCATACTGTATAGCTCTTTGTGTTATGTCTTGGAATGATTTTACAATCTGCTTGTAGCACAGCAACGCGAACATTAGTGAAATTATCTCAAGCTAAAACGTCAAGAGGACTATGCTCAATCCCCAGATAAGCTTCAAGGACAAGACGTTTTATGGATTTACTCAGCTCCTTGACCGATTCGCCGTCACTTTGTCTCCTTGCCTTTAACTATGCCCGATATCTGAGGATGGAATGCGTTGATTTGATCAGTCTTCAATCATGATCACATGAATCTGTGAAATGCCAATTATTTTAACCCTCCGCTGAATGATCACGGGACTCATGATCTTCTGTCATTGCCCACTTGTGAGGCAACATAGATATCTTCCTAATGTTCCACGTACCTTCATCTAATATTTGCGGGAGTTAATCCGACCACGGAACCTCTGGTCTCTCTAGCTTTTGCGATGGAACTGGCAATGAATGATCCGTTGGCTTCATATCAATCCCAATGGGTGTGTGGTATTGTTTGCCTATTCTTGTCATTTCGTCTGTTTCACGAAAGCGTGATCCATCTTTGTCAGAGAGATGATCGGATATCCATTTGCTGATTCCGGTTTCACTCTGATAAGCCTCTATCCCCGCCTTTCTGTTTCTCTGGTCTGCTCATTCCTTAGATATCGGATCTCCGCATCAATACGGCTCTGCATACTATTAATCTGTTCATGATGATCCTGTGATGGCAGAGGTCGGGAAGTAAAAACTTTATAGCGTCAAAATATCTAATATTATTTGGGTTTACATGTCAATAATACCCCAACTCTCGTTAACACAACATACAGTGTCTATTTATCTTAACAGGGGTATAATACAACGATGTATTGCATAACGAGTCCTGAGTGCGTGCGAAAAAATTGTACATGTACAAATATCGAGCTTCGACGAGGCCAGCCAATCATTGACGAGTAATATTACAATGGACTGCACACCTTAGATATTTACCACCAGGACCAGTCATTTACACTGAAAATAGGTATTACAGTACATTTCATATATATTTATATATATGATGTTCATACATAAATAAGCAGATGAACGGACCAATAAACATTAACGATACAAAGCTGGTATGTAGAGCACAAACATTAGAGCTGCTATGATAATACGGCAAATTTCATTTTATGTAGTAATTTTTTTTATTTATTTCAGTGACAATAAATGCATCGCTCAAAAAAAAAAGTCAGTGACTAGTGAAAACCTATACAATTCTAGAAGGATTTGTTTGCATGCAGCGTCACCATCACCGGTGGGAGATATTTCGTACATCATTATCTTAATCTGCCAGACGGTTGTTCGTTTTAGACACTGACCTTGGATCAATACCACTTCAGAGACCATGATTACAACAGTCGTCCAAAGGAAAACATAAATAAGAAAAATTACATTCATCAAAACACAGCCTTGCCATTTCGAGGCGACCGATTTTGGTGCGAGTTCATCTACATTGAGATATTAACAGATTTGAAAGCTAAAATTCATATTTACAGCAACATAACATTACAAACTTATATAATGTATATCAAGACATAGCTTGGTAAAGATCGTTGTTTTATAAGGTATTGTTTGAGAAATGGATGTGTCTAAGCATGCTTATTTAAGTCCACAGAGAGCCCATCGGAACACATATACATCGGGTCAATTGGAACTCGGAGTCACTTTGGCGAGCTCTGGGTAGCAAAGGGCTATCTCTTAAGAAATTTGCTGGAAAAGGTCGAGGTGTTCCAAATGTACTGATCATTGACACTGACAATCACCAGTAACTCCGTGACTTTATCATTCGGTGATTCCCTATTTCAAGTACTAAATCTTCAGTTGCCGAACATATCTAATTAAAAACCTATCAACATAAGCTCGGCCATGCATAGTTTCTTGATGTTTCATCACATGATACAGATCATATAAAGAGAACTATGGAAAGCCGGCACGCAATGCTAAATGTTCAATATTAAATGTGCAATGCTAAATGTTCAAATGTTCAATGCTAAATGTTCAATGCTAAATGCGAAATGCTTTATGCTTATTGTTTACTGCTTATTGGTGAAAGGTTGTTGTACTTTTGATTTCTTTCCATTATACTACTAATCAAACGTTGTTAATGAGGACAATTGTTCATTCGTAATCGAGGATGTCGTCGGATATCACTAAGCTATTTCTCACGTGATAAGTATAGTGTAGTGCAACCGTGGGTATCCGACGATGAATTGAGGATAACGATACTAGAAACAGAAAAAAAACACCCAAAATTTGCTTCAAAGATAAAAAAAACAGTTGGTCCTGAGCAGCTGGAGAGTATTCAGCTTTTCAACTTAGGCCAACTGGCTATTTCACAAAACAACATTTTGTAATAAGCATTGAGCATTTTGGCTTAATGCGAAATGCTTATTGCTTAATGCAAAATGCGAAATGTTATATGCGAAATGCTTAATGTTAAATGCGTAATTATAATGCGTATTGCTTTATTCGAAATGCTTTCTAGACCTAAAAGACGGAAATCCTAATTGAAGCATATAATGGTCACGTTTTTGACAACTTAGTCACTTTTGGTTCGATTATTAATAATTTCGCATAAAGCATAAAGCTTTCACATAGCAATAAGCATTAAGTGTTTCGCATAGAGCATTTCACATAACGCATTACGTACCGGCTTTCTATAGAGAACATTTGGCTAAAAGATAAACTGTTTGTTGTCTGCCTACCTCGCGGGAAGATTGGAGATGGGATCGTGATGGCGATATCCTCTCATAGATATTGATTAAAACTCATTTTTACGTGACAGAGGTTGATTTAAATGGAATGTGGCGCCATGAAAATATTGGTATTTACGGATAATTCTTATATGATATATATGCATTATTTCTGCTTTGTCGCCATAAGCTGTATGTGAAACTTTTTTTTCAGTTTGCCGATAACAAAATCACACTTGTCTCAATGTAAAATCAATTCAATGATTCCGAATGTAGATTATATATATAAATATAAAGTGTTTATTATTTTTTTTATTTAAAGCAATACTTTGAGATGAAATCTACAGGAGGTGACAATAAGGTAGAAAATAATCTCGTGGCCGCAATACAATCAGTCATGAACATAAAAAACGTTTGAGTATGATTTTAAACTCCAACACGAGCTTTATAAAAATACCATTTTTCTTTAAGAATATAAGATTTTCTTGCCATATTTTTCAATACAGTAATCTTTCGAGAAAAAAGCAGATGAATTTCGCAAAATATCATCGCCATCGAATAATAAGACACCGTATGGGACACTACCGTGGCAACATTCAACGCGAAAGTCGGATATAGTAATTGCCATGGAATATAAGGACATGACGTGTTGCCATGACAGCCTTTCACATTAAATTAAGAATGTAGTTATTACCATTCAATAATAGACAATGACTCGTACCCAGGGAACTATTTTCAGAGATTGTAAATATCATCGAACCAAGGAACAGGGTGCTAATAAGTGCAACATTTCACCTTCCGGATATAGAAATTGACATCAACTCACAGACCATAAGTTGTTACCGTGGCGATGTTTTACAAAGTGTAGATTAAAAGCATACATCATGACTAATAGACAAACACTATAGTCAAACACAAACACAAACACAAACATACATATAAGTTTTCGGGGTATTCCGTCTGCTTAATATTTGCTAGACAGAACGTTTGCATGGGAAACTGTCAGAAAATCGTCTCAAATTATTGGAATAAAATGAAAAACACGGAACTTTTAAAGAATTATAGATCCCGACCGATTGTGAAGTTATATGCCAAGAATGAACAGATGAAAAATAAATCCGATGGATATTACTGATTAGTGGCGTCCATTTACCAAAACATTGGATCTGCTGTCGCTTGTTCATTATTTGATTGTATTTGGTAATATGACTTTAAGAAAGCCTAATTTTATTTCAGAATTCAGATGCGAAAACGAAGAGGTTTTGTGACTCATTAAATTGTGATCAATCGTCGTTTCGAGGGTGTTAAATCAATGGTGGTATTTGAACTGAATTTCATTCGGTGCTTTACATTCAAATTAATTTGTTACGAAATGTAAGTGGACCGAAATGTACTTTTCGGGTTAAAGTTTTAGAAAACGATACAAAGCTATATGTACTTCGAAAATAAATAATGTTTCTCCTTTCTTCAACATAAGACTAGCCTGTCAACATTTAGAGGCCAATTAAATAATACCAGACTTAGTTTAAACGGTACAAAAAAAAAAGAAAAAAAGAAAAAGAAGATATTTTAAAAGACACTTGACCTTTTTTCAAAAAAAAATCAAAACTCCAATTATTGATAAAAACAGGTGTTTGGATTTGTCTACAAACGATTCTCAAGTAAAACTTTCTAGTGAATGGAACTTGGATTGGACAACTGAACATTTCACAGCGAGTATAACTTTAAAGTCTTGATCTAGATAATATTGGAGAGATAAAGTCTATCGAAACCAAAAAGAGAAAATTATTCTACATAATTCTCTGAATATGAACACAATTGAAAGGCCTTCGAACCTTATTGAGCATATGATTTTTTAAAACTGATAGTATGGTAAGCCATATCAAGTGCAAAATCTAAAAGTACTGTTCGTAAATCACAATATTCAAAAAACAGAGTATGAAATTGAATATAGATTTTGTATTAATTTTATAAGTTTACATGAAAAATTTCATAAAATTTTTGTAATCATTTCAGTAGTTAATGACATAAATTGCATACAAATTTTGTATTAATTTTCATTTTATTAAGCAATAAGACAGATAAAAAGCTATATGTCTCAGTTTTCCAACTTTTAACAGATACATGTAGCACAGGTTAAAAAAATTTAATATGAACCTGACTATAATTGGTTTGTTATTGTTTTACAAGATCAACACATTTCTTTGTTCTCCAAACATTGGGCATATGGAGAACATTTACACTATAGTAGATAACTACACCTGTACATGTAGGTGGGGGAGGAATACATCTAAAACACAATACAATATTTCATAACTCAAGACTCCATACGTAGAACTGAATTATATATTACATAGTCATCTTAAAGTGATATGTTTAAAAAATCTGTTTTAACTTTTATATCATAATGCTTTTCTATAATATAAGGATGCGTACCGTTGTATTTTAAGAGACAAAATGCGCTGCATAAAGATATCTCTATTAAGAATGTAATAGCAGCAGCATTTATATTGCATATTACAGTTGGCGATCAGAAAATAAAAGATACATTGATCTAAAACTTCCTCATAAACATGAGTTGAAATGTTTACAGGCCTATTTCATGTTTCATTTTATCATTGCAACATGAACACAACTCTATTCGATTTTTAACGTATCTAATGAACTAGTTATACATATTTTCCTCATACAGGGTGTTTTGAAATATCTGATACTTTATAAATCCCGATAACTCATTTTATATTAATCATAGGAAAATAATATATATACCACAGCAAAACACATTTTCTAAAATGTATTCTCATATCTTACTGACCATACTGAATAGGGTATTAAACATTTAACTATTGGTTAATAAAGGGTACCTTTTTTTACCAAGTGTTGTAAACGACGTCCATTTTGGTCAGCGACCAGGTCAATTCTACGTCTAAAATTCTTAATTACTAATGAACATGTTCAGTAGAAATTGCACGGGTTTCCCTTCGGATAGCCTGCTTCAGGTCTACAGTGTTCTCAGGAGGTGGATTGTACACTTTATCCTTAAGATTCCCCCACAAAAAGAAGTCTAAAGGTTTGAGGTCAGGTGAATGCGGTGGCCGCTCTGTATGGGTCTTCAGCGATATATTCTTTCTTCCAAAATTTGAATCCAACCACACAAGAACAGTTCCTGCTCTATGTGGTGTTGCGCCATCCTGTTGAAACCACACTGATCTAATGTTATGGGATATATTTTTTTTTTTTGCAAGGCCGGTAAGAATGTTCTTTTATGAAGCTGGAGGTAGCGATCAGAATTAACTGGCATGGCGTTGCCATTCGTGTCCTCATAGAAAAATGGGTCAATAATTCCAGTTGAACTAAGAGCCGCCCAAACGGTTACTTTTTCACTATGTAGTGGTTTCTCTGTATAGAATTATGGTTTTTCACACACCCAGAATCTGAAAACCAAACGGTATCCGGAAATGTCTGCGGCTGCTCTATAATCCAACTCGCAAATGCCAACCGAGAATGAATACCAGTGTCTTTCAAGTGCTGCATAATTGAAATGTGATATGGATTCATGTGCAAATCAAATCGAAGTATCCTGTAGACACTAGAGATACTTGTGTCATCCCTGTCTATGTCCTTTAAAACTTGTCGCACAGACTTTGGGGAGTTTCCTCACACTTTCAATATTTTCCTGAGAACGAGCACATTTAAGCCTTCCCTTGTTTGCATGTCCTCCATCAGCAACTGATCCACCGTGTTCAAACCTCTTTAGAATGCCCTTAATCTGCATTATTGACATCCTCGGCATCTCTAGATACTTTTTTATGTAAACATCTCGCAACTTTTATAAGTGAATTAAGCTGATAAAACAGTTTTACTGCTTCTGTCAGATGTATGTCAGACACCTCCATCTTTGAGATTGCCTGTTTTATGAGTCATTGATAACATCATAGATGACGTCATATTTTTCCGAACTTTTTATTAAACAAATTATGAACAATTACCTATCATGTGGTGTATAAAGCTTTTCAATGTGACTGAGAAAAGTCAATTTAGAATGTATCAGATATTTTGAGACACCCTGTAGTAAATACATGCATTTTTTAACTTTGTAAATTCTTATGAACTAAATTTCTTTAGAATATGAGAGGAAATTGAATATACAACACTTTGAACGGGAACCAATTATTTAAAACAAAATATAAATATAAGATATGCATCGCGATATAAAAACGTCAGATATCATAATTATAAGCCAGGAAAAACATATTTTCCTTTTTATCAATCAAAGAAAATGTAGAAGATTTGTAATTTGAATGACAAATTTTGCGAAGTTCAGACTCAAAAGCGTTTCCGCAAAAAGGACAAATCCTTTCATTTGAGTGCGTTGTGGACTTAATATACCGTTCAGTCCCTATATCTTAGGATAACTGCCACATCGCAACTTAGCAACCATAATAAAAGAAACAGTTTTCAGATCCTTTTTAAAAAATATATAGGTACGAAGCTTATTATCGTTCAGATTTCTATTATCTTTCCAAATTTGAGTGAGCCACGAACGTTTATCACAAATGAACACATCTTTCTTAATATTTCCATAGCAGTACTTATAGATATAGCATTGTTTATGAAACAATATTTTTATATTTCGAAGCGATTATATTCGCTTTTGAGACCTGGAGATTACATTCCTTTCGAACCACTTACACAACATACTCGGTACACATTCATATGCTGCTTGATCAAACATGACATCCATCCGATGTTTCCTCTTTTGCCAGAGATAGACGTATTATTTGAAAGACTAAGAACAGTCCAGAATATCTGTTCTGCACCTTGTTATTGGTTATAAACTTTCACGACAGCATTGCTAGAGCTCTTCTTGCTGATTTCGCAAGTTCCTTTACCGCCATTTTTGAATTCAAATGTTCATAAAACCATAGTTTCTCCAAATCGCTAGGGCCAAAGGTGAATACGGAATTTATTCGCGCTATAAAATATGGACGACAGTGAACTCTTTTGGATTTGGTCGTATTTATTCTGATTCTCCATTCGAAGCACTATTCTGATACAATATTCAACAATTTCTTGAGATTATTTTCTAGTGATGAGATGAGTGCAATGTAATCTCCATAGAAGAGAACACTTTAGCTGTTTGTGTCTATAGTAACACTACATCCTTAATGATTTAAGACTCCAACTAGTTCATTAATAAACAACTAAAACGCTGTTAGCGATAATAAGCATCCCTGTTGTAGGTCCCGCCGTTTATCAAAGCTGGCAGTAAAGGTTTCATTAATCTGTACATAACATTCTGCAATTAGATGCAATTAGATGCACTACAGTGTTAACTCCCCTAGACTACCATGTTTTTCTTTTAACGACGAGCTCAACTTTCTGCTAAAACAGTTTATCAAAACAATACCTTCTATGCTAAAACGTTAAAGTCAAATTGCTTCAATATACTGTTGATTTCATTACTTTTGGTCATTGAAATTTTAACCATATATCAGATTTTAACAGATAATATAACCTTTGACTATATACTCAGTGTATGATAATGTGTGTAATGATCATTTATCCAATTAAAGTGAGCTAAAAGTTTAAATGCGGCAGTAAAATTTCCATTTTGCGATGGCTTAACATATCAATATTAATGTAGTTTTTTCATAAAATTAAACGGCAAACTGTTATTCGACGAAATATTGTGTTATGGGATTTTGCATTTTCTGAACTTATGTCGACCTTACTCTTCTGTCTCGGAGCTGTAAACAAATCCTACAGGATGTCCATTTAAAGACAGTCTAACTCAATGTGACAGACTCCTTTAAAGGACAAACATAATCTATTCATCTATCAAAGGCTCGCCAGGATAAGTTGTAAACTTTCGACCTTTCAAACATGTTACATTAGTGTATTAGCGACGCATTTTGTCATTTATTTTACGTTCTTAAGATAGAAGATGTGTCTCAAGACATGTCAACGCCACGACAACATGGGAATGATTTTTAAAATTCCCTAGAGATACCTAACTGACCACGAACTGACCGTAAACTGGACAGTGATCGATTAAACGTCTAATCAAACAAGACTGAAAGGTGAGGTCACAGCCTGGAATCGACAAAGACTCCAATATTGATAACTGAATTGTGGGCATGTGTAAATTACTTAAGCTCATCCGATGACCGATGAATGCCCTAAACTGATATTTTGCAATTTTCATTTGAGGTAGATTAATATCATAAGAACTACAATTTGATGTGACCTTAAAGGAGCTATTTTAACACCTGGATATCCACTGTAAGATGAAAATCAAAAACAAATTATGAAATGGGAGCGTGCGAGAATTAGAATCACGTCAAAATGGAGATAAGAACATCTTCTGATGTCCGAATTTGCCTACATCCTACACATTGTTGTTGTCACTTCGCTTTCGATTTACATCATCAATTAGTAAAATGATGCTTGTCGACTAGGCTATTTTGGCAAGCTTTTTTTTTTTATCAGGCCGGGCATTACACTATCCAATAAAGGCAGAGATAGTTGGGATATGATTGGCTAGGATAAATGTTTAAACCGATAAAGTAGATGATTATGCTGAGTGACTGGAGAAAAAAAGTAAATGGTTTGTACTGATTACTAAGACAAATGTTATGTCATTTAACGAGAAAACGGTAAGAGACTACTTCAAATGCCCAAAATATCCACAAAATGTCCATTACTTACATAATAACTAAGATATAACAGAAGAGAGCGTACAATCCAAGACTGAATACCTTGTTTGTCCTACATACCTTCAGGTAAACTCAGGCATATGTGTGTCCTTGTTAGCTTTGAGTTCAGATTAATGTAATAAATCAATCTCTCGTCATTCTCGACGTTTTCAAGCATGTAAACTTCATAGATACATAAAGTAGACAATGTGTCAATTTCTTTTATATTTAACTTGTTACACTGCATTCAAAAAGTCGAATAAAATTCATAGCGTTGTCATTAATTTAATTTCAACATTTTGACCATTATATTCCACAACCCGACGTCATTTAGTGACGACGTTACCAACATTGATATACCGAGGTCAGTTTAATTCAAAAGGATATCTTTTGGTCATATATCGCTATTTAGGCAAATATAATATTCCTACAACGCAAGGGAGGTAACTTGTATTAGACGAAGAGAGCCTCCACACAACAGTGTTTCTGATGTTGTAAAGCATTGTTAACTTACCATACACCCAGGCTGATATTTATCTGTCTACATCGCACCGGATTGAGAGTTTCTGTGAATTTTTGTGGAAACAAACAATTATAATCTGGAACTAAAAAGATATATATATATATTTAAAACAAAATAAAACTTAACAACGTTCTCTTAGCGCTTTCTCTCCATCTTGGGAGTTCTTCAGAGAGGTTTATATATATATGTATATTCAGGATCACTACAATGGTGTCTCGTGCTATAATCACAAAATATATTCGAAAGATGAGATTGTCTATCGTTTCATGAGCATATCGTAGAAAAGTATATTTATGGTTAAATTTTTAAATACATCTCATATCGCTGGGTTACAGACATAAATATAAGCTTGGCGCTAATAATGAAAATATTCTGGAATCAGTTTCTTGTGCATCCTTAAAATTACCTAATACCAAAATGTTGGTGAAATTGGAAGATATGTGCACCCATTTACTTATTATATTCAAATACTTAAAAACGTCAATTCTTCTTTGACCATACAGCTGTTTCGTCCCTTTGTGATTTAATAGTGATGATAGGGGCCACAATGTAGAAATCTGGAAGGAACGTCTTTCTATTTCTGCTGATAGAGGATTTCCTTTCAAACAATTGTATTGCTTTGTTGACCTTGGTTAATTAGCCATTGTTTGATGTAGTGGGTATCAGGTAACACTAACGGTGTATGTAGCTTACTATTAAGGTATGTGGTACTGTATGTATAGCCTGCTGTCAAAGAGGTTCTAGCTTAATATCCCTTCTCTAGCTTATCTCCTCTGGTTTGATGAATCATATTCTAGAGAGTAATAGAGGCAGGGACAAGTCTATGCGATAACTGTATTACTACATTAGCTTATACCCCCTAGTTTGGTTTGAAGAATCAGAGCTTTGTTTGATTTTTTTTATTCTAGAGGCTGGGGTCAGTTTGTTTATCAGCTTGATGATTCGTTGTCTTCATTTTCACGTTTTCTTGTCAATCAGGACAATAGTGAGATCATCAAGTTAATCATCAAATGTTTTACAGTTTCTATTGTTTATGATTTTATTTTAACTTTGGTCTTTGACGAACAAGCCATATTAACAATAAAATATCTTTATTTTTTTTAAAAACCTTATTTGAGGTTGACCAAAAGGCCCATTTTTACCGGGATAAACTATTGAAGGTATGCATGTAGGTAGGGGGTAAAATTGCTTTGATCTTAATATGAATATCCTTTGTAAACATACTGAAAAAGATTCTTTTCTAAGTGCAAATATGTGTTCTTGTGCCGAGGAAAATGTAAACGACGCCCCAATTAGTGATCAGCTGATCCCTTAATTATACGTATTACACAAACAAAAGGACAATGTACGTTGAGTGTAAGTAATTAGCGGGCTCTCTCTACACAAAGACAAGTTATGAAAAGAGATTTATGATGCTGTTTCATTTTTCTACCAAAATAAGGGTTTTGTAAGGACAGCATTAGGATGTCGAAATGATAGATATTTTAAAGAGGTATTGATTAGAAATAATACACTAACTCCTGGGCGATAATGTTAGGCTTATATCATAGGGGACTTTTACATATCTCCAGTGTAATATAATATATATTATTTACACACATATAGAGTTCAACTTAAACGATAACGACTAAAACATCTAAGTCCGTTGTGTACCAAAATATATCAAATGATACATCTCAAATATGTTTAATATTTTCACACATTAGTGAAATCTAGTAAAAAAAACATTGCACGGAATTGTATTCCTATTGAATTCCAAAAAAATAATTAGGTGTTGATTTTAGACAATAACGCTGATCATTACATTAAATAATAAATATAAACCAGTGACTCGACCAAATTTCCCTCTGTATGAATAAAAGATGAATGAAATTACAGATTACAAAAACTATCTACAGTGTTATGTAAATCACAACCATATTCTGCACTTATCTAATGGTAAACATCATCTTGATACATTCCTCCTTAACAATAATTTATTGACCAAACACTTAAACATTACGATATGCTCAACTATAATGATATTGATAATAATTGAAGTAGTTCATTGCTGCAGCAATATATGCTTGCTTATCGGGAAAAATAAAAACCTGCTAAACTGTTGCGGCAATCGATTTAAACAAGGACAGTGTTATTATTGATTTTGTAAGAAACCAGAGTCGTTAATACGACCGTTGGAAAATATCAGTCAAAAAATCCGACATCCAATTACACCAAAACAATTTTGTTTTTGTTTTCTAGAGAAACAATATCGAATTGTTGTGGTAGTGCGAACGTTTGACAAAACCTTCCTAGTTCACCGGCAAACTAGCCATGTGGCCATTTAAAATAAATCGATAATACTATTCGTCCGTCAGTTTTACATAGACCGTATACAGCCAATACACCGCTCCTCAAATATACCCGATAGGTGCATTTACAATTTAGACAGCTTAACTCATTGACACATACTAAACAGGTATTTAGAATTTCCAATGTTTGGTTAAGTAAAACAGAGAGTGATTTCTGTCTAATTGAGCAACTATTAGCGTTAACGGCATTAGAACATAGATAAACCGTTCTTTCTTGAAAGGACATAGCTAAGTTACTCAATTTTAAAATGCTGTCTTTTCTGGTTAAGCTGATTGACCTTTTACTTGAGTGAGACTTTGCGATCATTGATGTGAGCTTAACTCTCCCCTGTTCCGTGATTTGTGTGGAGAAATTTACAGGTGGAGGCAGTGTCAAATTGGCGTCGTCATTTGTTTTAAATCATGATTGAAGTTTTTTTACCTCACTAATACGCAACAACTCAGAGAGAGGATTTTGACTTCTATTAAAACTCCTTTCCTATTTAATCCGGATTTGGAAATTATTTGGATTTAAGATTTAATACTTCAATCATTGGATATCAGAGGATTAACCAGGATGGCTGTTACTTTACAGGTAGGATCCAAATCTTATACTATAAATACATTTGGAAGCGTAATATGGACTCTGTTATTTCACAACTTAGATTACCACGCACATTCTAGTATGCTTTCAAACGGCAAAATTGAAAACTTGAAACATTTTCTTTTTTGTACTATGAATCTTCATACAAATGTTCATATACTTCATTAAGCTTTTGAACAAAGTATAACTATGTAATTATTATAAGATTATACTTTCCTTGATAGCTTTTAACTATATAATATTATGATATGAATCTAACAAATCTTGTTACGGTTAACAATATTTTCACTGAGCCTGTTACAGAACTCGGTTTAACCTCGCTAAGGGTCGATCTGTGAGATATGTTACCAACCGATACTCATATTATACATGTAACGTCACTCATGTGTAGACAATAAGAAGCTTTTCGAACAAAAAGTAATGTACCTGTGTAGTTATTATCGATACGGTTCTAAGTGTTATGTTTATCATGTTTGTCAGTTTGGGGCTTGTGAGATACACAAGGTGTTACTGTGTTTTGTTTAGGGTTTCGACCTTGTGATAGCAGTTCTACAGTGTCACTATGTGCTAGATACAATGTTATATTTCCCTGTGTGTATTTGGAGTTTTAACATTTAAACCATGATGGATACAATGTCTATTGTTGTTGACGACGAAACGAGAGGGGTAAGTAAATCAATTAATAAACATTCGAAGTAGTATACTTTTTAAGTATTATTTACATCGATATGAATTTTGTCGGAGTATCCACATTTTCTTAACGAATCTATTCTCCTCAGTCATTTAATATCAGAAGAATATGTTTTTTGTTTTGCTGTCTTATAAACAATCATTCCATTACAGGTTTATATATTTTGTGTCTTACCAACAAACATTTTACGTTTTCACTCCATTGCCCTTTGAATTGCGAATAAGACACCTCTAATATTGATGAAACCAATTTTTCTAGTGAAAATTACAATACACATTGAGGGGAATTTGATTTTCTAAGCAATTTATAAACCATATCTTTATAAATCATTAAGTTATTAAATAAGAGTGACACTGGATATCAAAAATTGAAACATTTTAAAACCAAATGCATGTAAATGAAAAATCTTGTTTGTTTTTAGCAAAGATTTTTAATAAGAAATATTCAAACACCTGTATACTGTAGGAATATATAGAAAAATACACAATGCACACCGTCTGCTATAGACTATAACAATTTATGATGTGTTGAGCTGATTAGCATTTTTCTTTGACAACACGTGTTCCCCTTATGAGCATTCTTTTGATACATAATATCTCTCTTAGGACTTTTGTGTATTGTATGGATATGTACACATGTCGTCAGATCTATTGATACATGGAAGATAAATGACATGTGTTATTAACATTACATGTATATGTCAACACGCGTCATATAAACTCAATTTGTCCCTGTCGATAACCATACAATATATTTTAATCTTCAGATCCTCTGATTTACTTATTGACATTCTCAGATTTTAAACTACAAATTGATCAGTCTGATATCAATCTGTATGAAATATAATAGAAACACAGGTATTTGATATATTAAACTTGATAAATATTAACATTATCAATGCACATGAAAAACATGTGTGTATTACAAATGGCGTTGATGTGCACATGCAAGTCGACGCAATTTGTTAACTTTTCAAATGTCATAATATGTAATAAATAAGTATTTTTCAAATAGAATTAGGTTGAAATATGTACAGATTAATGATTATCTTTCCATCTGATGACAATTCATCCTGTAAAAAAGCCGAAATTTCGACAATTTACGCACGTCATTTGCTCTGTAATAAAGTAAATATGGCATTGATCTTTATTTCATTGCAATGCACTGCATAGTGTTTGTTACTCGGCATGCATTTGAGAAATCTAAGCATAGCCTAAAAGTTATCTACACGTCTGATACATGCAGTTGAACCTCGTTATCTTACAACGCAGTACAACTATGACAGGACATTGAAAAGTGCATTGTGTTAATAATTAGATAACATAGTAATACAAATGTCGAATACAGGCAACATGATGACTCGTGCCCTGGCCGCAGCTCAAAGTCAATGTATACGGCACCTAATCGCCTAGCCAAAAATACTCGATATAACGAACTCACTATCTACGACACCTAATCGCCTAGCCAGAAATACTCGATATAACGAGTTCACTACCTACGACACCTAATCGCCTAGCCAGAAATACTCGATATAACGAGTTCACTACCTACGACACCTAATCAGCTAGCCAGAAATACTCGATATAACGAGTTCACTATCTACGACACCTAATCGCCTAGCCAGAAATACTCGATATAACGAGTTCACTATCTACGACACCTAATCGCCTAGCCAAAAATACTCGAGATAACGAACTCACTATCTACGACACCTAATCGCCTAGCCAGAAATACTCGATATAACGAGTTCACTACCTACGACACCTAATCGCCTAGCCAGAAATACTCGATATAACGAACTCACTATCTACGACACCTAATCGCCTAGCCAGAAATACTCGATATAACGAGTTCACTACCTACGACACCTAATCGCCTAGCCAGAAATACTCTATATAACGAGTTCACTACCTACGACACCTAATCAGCTAGCCAGAAATATTCGATATAACGAGTTCACTATCTACGACACCTAATCGCCTAGCCAGAAATACTCGATATAACGAGTTCACTACCTACGACACCTAATCGCCTAGCCAAAAATACTCGAGATAACGAACTCACTATCTACGACACCTAATCGCCTAGCCAGAAATACTCGATATAACGAGTTCACTACCTACGACACCTAATCGCCTAGCCAGAAATACTCGATATAACGAACTCACTATCTACGACACCTAATCGCCTAGCCAGAAATACTCGATATAACGAGTTCACTACCTACGACACCTAATCGCCTAGCCAGAAATACTCGATATAACGAACTCACTATCTACGACACCTAATCGCCTAGCCAGAAATACTCGATATAACGAGTTCACTACCTACGACACCTAATCGCCTAGCCAGAAATACTCGATATAACGAGTTCACTACCTACGACACCTAATCAGCTAGCCAGAAATACTCGATATAACGAGTTCACTATCTACGACACCTAATCGCCTAGCCAGAAATACTCGATATAACGAGTTCACTACCTACGACACCTAATCGCCTAGCCAGAAATACTCGATATAACGAACTCACTATCTACGACACCTAATCGCCTAGCCAGAAATACTCGATATAACGAGTTCACTACCTACGACACCTAATCGCCTAGCCAGAAATACTCGATATAACGAACTCACTATCTACGACACCTAATCGCCTAGCCAGAAATACTCGATATAACGAGTTCACTACCTACGACACCTAATCGCCTAGCCAGAAATACTCGATATAACGAGTTCACTACCTACGACACCTAATCAGCTAGCCAAAAATACTCGATATAACGAGTTCACTATCTACGACACCTAATCGCCTAGCCAGAAATACTCGATATAACGAGTTCACTATCTACGACACCTAGTCGCCTAGCCAGAAATACTCGATATAACGAGTTCACTACCTACGACACCTAATCGCCTAGCCAGAAATACTCGATATAACGAGTTCACTACCTACGACACCTAATCGCCTAGCCAGAAATACTCGATATAACGAACTCACTATCTATGACCACTAATCGCCTAGCCAGAAATACTCGATATAACTCATTATCTACGACACCCAATAGTCTAGCTAGGAATACCCGCGGACTTCGAGATAACAAACTCACTATCTACGACACCCAATCGTCTAGCTAGAATACCGCGGACTTCGAGATAACGGAGTTTGACAGTACTGTTTTTCTAGAATAACGTATAATCTTCACATCGAAAAGAAATGATTTGATTAATTACTGAGAAGATGAACCTCCCATTATTAATAATATATTTTTATTTATCTGGGTAAAATTAAACATGTACAAATCCTTTTTTTTTAGTTTCTACATGTTTGGACATGTTTGGTAACGAACATCACTGAAGAATACCCCCCCCCCCCCCCCCCTTCCCCCCTTCCATCCCACCCTCATCATTTCTTTTTCTTTGTGATTAATTAGTTTTACAAAAAAAAAAGATTATTTCTAATAAACATATCCACTTAACTGCCTACCACCTTCATTCCCTACCTGTGTGTCACACAGCTAAGTGCCACAATAAGAACAGTGTTGATCCCCTCTCCCCTGTCAGCGAGTCAAAATTCAGTTTCTTTTTGTCGAAGAATAAAGATACCCCTTGGCATAAAGGCCGCTAAACCATGCATACTATTCAAGGTGTAGAGCTGGCATTGGCCTTTTGTTATAGGTGTATATGTAGGATTTGCTGACAATGTGTGATGTTGAATGGTTATTTATTATCATGGCTGTGAGATAACAAAGTGACCGCTTCCAAAGACGATTCTACTGTCATAACGTTACCAGCTCTCATGTATTTCCTATTCAATCAGTTATGTGTGCATCATTTAAAACATGTTACTGTACATATTGAAGTTACGGTTATACTACATTTATAGTACATGTCAATACACCGCATACATAGTTATTGTACAGATTTATATATACTGTATAGATCCTTATAAATACTTTATACACAATAATATATACTGTTTTCATCTTAATGGATAGTTTATACACAATACTATATACTGTAGACTCACGTTGTAATGCATGCTGTATAGATTGTTATAAAAACACCGTATACATTGTTATATATACAGTATACATTGTTATATATACCGTATACATTGTTATATATACCATATACATTGTTATATATACCATATACATTGTTATATATACCGTATACATTGTTATATATACCGTATACATTGTTATATATACCGTATACATTGTTATATATACCGTATACATTGTTATATATACCGTATACATTGTTATATATACCGTATACATTGTTATATATACCGTATACATTGTTATATATACCATATACATTGTTATATATACCGTATACATTGTTATATATACCGTATACATTGTTATATATACCGTATACATTGTTATATATACACTACAGCTTACGTGGACTTTGCGGTTTCCACGCGTCCGTCACGGACGTGGGCAGCGCGGACCCCACTCGCCCACCGGATATGGCATTCCGCGACGGTCCGTCATATATCGTGGACATCAGCTGACTGATACGGTATCCACTCGGCATCACGGTATGTGACGATCCGCGATTAGTGGTGGGCATAGTTCAACTCGAGACACCGTGTTCCACGACGATCCACGATACGTGGTGGACATGCATTTCATTTTAAAGGCCGTGGTCCATGTCGATCCGCGATATACAGTGGGTACAAGTTGTTTGCTGTTCATTTCTGATCTACACGAGTTATATCCCTTCGTCTTTCGGTAGCGGTAGTGGTATCGGTATCGTTTATCAGAATTATGCATGGTTTCATGTTGGCGGTGTAGATAAGCCTTTATGATTCGGATGAAATTGAAGAACATTTCAAGTGTTATTTAAAGCTTTAGACCCTTGGTTCATCAATAGCGTTATTATGGCCATATTATAAACATTAAAAAACAATCGCAATATATTAAGCGCCGTTAATATTTAATGTAACTTAACATAAGCTGTTTCATCCATCTAGCATTCTCCATTGACGTATTCACGTTTTTAAAAAATATTCATTTATTTTAGAAATATTGCATTCATTACACGACATTGAATTGGGAAAATAGAAAATACCACTGCGACATAAGAACAGCTTTTCCAAATCTCATCAAAATATCTAAACTTCGGCATTTGAATCCTTATTCTGTTATCTTTTAAACATCGGTGTTATCATGTTATCAGACTCCGACCATATTAAAATATGCGGAATATCGAATGTTGTGACAACTATTTGTATATCTATTCTAAAGTGTACACACAAAAGAGCTGTTAATAACTGCCTATCTGGGTATCTTGTATACATGTAATATCGTTAATGTGGTATCTAAACGGAAAACATTACATTATTGCATCAAAAGCAGAATAGATTCAGAATGTAATTAAAACATTACTACGGCCCTTTCTGCAATATAATTTACATGTACACTGTTTATATACATTCCCTAAATGTACCGATTTATGATAACCATTTAATGTCTTTATATTTATCATGTATATTGAGTGCTTTGCATTCAGGTCCAATTATGGTTTCTGTTTCTATCACCACTGTGATTTCAATAATTTGTATTCAATCATATTTTAAGTCATAAATTACTCCTTGAATGCAATACTTTTTATGCGGTGTTTTGCATAAACATGGCAGCCATAACCGCTGATTTTCTCGGCAGCTCGTCACACGCAGATAATTCTATTTTAGCTATCTGTCAATCAAACGGGGTATCTGACGGCATCCGTGAGTTTCATTGGTTAGTGAGAATGATTGACAAGACACTAAAGCTTGTTACACTCCAGTGATTTCTGACTCTGTCAATCAAACACTGTAGAAAGGCGTCCGTTAATTCCATTGGTTGGTGAGAATGATCGACAAGTCAGCGTACGTGCACATGTTTTGTCGTCAGTTGTAATAGTAGACGTAAAACCCGTTAAATAAATATTGAGAAACATTATCAAAAACTGTATCGATACATACCGTCAAAACTGATTATCTACCGGTTCTAATAGCCTATATAGGGATATATTCCGCACAGTGACCTCACGTGTGAGGTTCGCCCAGAGACCGTATTTGAGTCATTGCATTAATAGTCTATTAAAAGTTTATTCTAGAGATGCTAATATTTTAGGCAACGATGTTGCACGATTTGTGATATTCTGTTCCGACTCATCCACTCATCGGTTTTGGGTTACATTTCATTTGTTAGAGAGCTCGAGCTAAATTATTGGAGATAGGAAAGTCTCAATGCACCTTCGATATCAGAGACGGGAATCGGTTGAACTGTGGAATAAACAATAAAAAAAAGTCCTGTCCTAGGACTGGTCATGATAATGTTATATGAATATCTACACGTAGAAACACGAACTGAGATACATCCGAGTCCGTTTTATAACCGACGAGTGGCCAACACCACAAAGGCCAGAGACCGGCAAGCCGCGGTCACAGAGGCGTGTTAAGATAATAGCCCGGTAAATACCACATCTTAATTAACAGGTGTATCTCTAACATGTTGAATTTACCTGTAGGGCAGTTTGTTTTGATAATGATGATATAAAAGGACTCCCAATGCCAAGAAGTGGATCCTTAACTGTAGGTAAATTTAATTCATTTATTCCTTTGGCGTTTCAGCCAATCTGATTTTACAACATATACAAAGACATATACATTAGCAATACAAGATCGTGATATCACAGGTTCAACGGGATCAGACCGCTTTTTAGGAAATATATATAAACAAATGTAAACACGTGCCTGCAATTAATGCGAATAAGACAACGATAATGCAAATGTAACATTTGGTATAATGTTCTATTATAACGGGCCGTATACAACATGTTATAATTATATAATGTTATGTGTTAACGGGCTGTATATAACATGTAACTTCTTACTAATTTTCTTTTATAATGGACCGCATATGGCATATGGCATTTGAATAATGATCTATTTTAACGGGCGATATATAACATGTAACTTCTTACTAATTTTCTATTATACGGGCCGTATACAACATGTCACAATTATATTATGTTCTGTTTTAACGGGCCGTATATAACATACATATTCTTACTAATTTTCTTTCATAATGGGCCGTATATGACATATGACACTTGAATAATGTTCTATTTTAACAGGCCATATATAGCAAGTAACTTCTTACTAATTTTCTATTATAACGGGCCATATACAACATGTCACAATTATATTATGTTCTGTTTTAACATCCTGTATATAACATGTAAAATTTGAGCAATATTCTATTATAACGGGCCGTATACAATATGTAACATCTCACTAAATTTCTAATATAACGGGCCGTAAACAGCTTGTAACATTTCACTAATTTTCTATTATAACGGGCCGTATATAACATGTCACCATATATAATGTTCTGTTTTAACGGGCCGTATATAACATGTGATGCTGATGTAACCTCTTACAAATTTCTATTATATCGGGCAGTATACAGCATGTAACATTTGAATAATGTTCTATCATAACGGGCCGTATACAACATGTAACATATCACTAATTTTCTATTAAAACGGGCCCTATATAACATGTCACAATTATATAATGTTCTATTTTAACGGGCCGTTTATAACATGTAACTTCTTACTAAGAACCTCACCTTACGACCACCTCAAAATTACGACCACCCCGCTATTACGGGCACTTTTTTTTCAGTCCCGATTTTTTTTTCTATATATCTTGGTATTGGTCGTTTCACTATTACGACCACTTTGCTATTCCGTATTACGACCACCTTGGGCAGTCCCAACGAATACTAATTAACGCTTATTACCCCCTCAATTACGACCAGTTGGTCGCGTCTAAAAAATTACCTGGTGTGTAGCGAACCGTGAACAGCTTACGGTAATGCGTGTCAAACTGGCCATTATCGTGTGTATACGTAATTATCGATCTTTTGTTTACTGACCAGTATATCGACAGGTGAGTAGAATGGCTATTAATCTCTTTGAAATCTTCGCACTGACCGGAAGGTAAAATAAACATCCAGTCTTTCATTGTTCGTAACAAGCCAACATGTGCCGGGTTTTAGTTTGTAGTCCTTTGTTTACCGTTACGGGTGATCGCCCTTCCTTGGTGGCGCTGTGACGGATCAAATACACAAGTGATCAGATTATCTATCTTGCCTTGAAAATTGTAATAACCGTACATTTGCTTAGTAATTATGGTATTCAAATAATTGATTTGTGGCTGTTGGTCGTTTTAAGACCCGATTACATACAAGCGAGTAAAATAAACATAGTAACGTTTGCTTTTTTTTTCTGGTCAAGCGCAAGTTTTTTCAGCGATCTCGATGTTTTTGTATCAATGCCGAATAGGGTCTGTAGATAATTGTTATTATAATTTGGAAAAAAAACATGTTTGGTTTCAAATATTTCGCTAGAATTATGCTATTCTTTCTAACTTCATTTCTTTTTTCGCTCATGATGGCCACATCACGTAAACGTAACGAGTTATCGATAACACTATACAGCCATGTCAGAGTGACATGTTTGGGGTCGGCAAAACACAGGTCAGAGCATCTTGAAAAGAAAGACAGAAATTTTAGAAGGTTATGAAGAAAATAAAGGAAATGAAAGACAAAAACAATTGTCTTTCTTTTTATTTAAAGTTAAGACTATGGCATGTATTTAGCCAAATCTATACAACTTGCACCTGAGTTCAGTCAATTAAGAGTTACGGTTCCTGATGGTCTAGCTCAAATTGGTCCACCTCGGCACTTTGACCCGGACCCCCAGGTGTTCTTAATAGTGAGGTTTTACTGTAATTTTCTTTTATAACGGGCCGTATACAACATGTAACATCTCACTGAATGTCTATTATAACGGGCCATATATAACATGTAACATTTATATAATGTTCTATTTTTCTGCTTGAACGGACAGTTTATAACATGCTAATTTGCTATTGTAACGGGCCGTATACACCATGTTACATCTCACTGATTTTCTATTGTAACGAGTCGCATATAACATTTATTTAACTTCTTACTAATTTTCTACTATACTGGTGTAAAGGGCCGTATACAACATGTAACATTTGAATAATATTCTATTTCAACGGGCCTATATAACATGTAACTTACTACTTTTCTTTTATTACGGGCCGTATACAACATATATAACGTGTAATGACTTACATCACCCTGTCCATAGCCTTTATTACGAGGACACGGGTTTCGTTGCATACCAATAACGATTTCGATTACAACACTTCTAATAATATAAGTTTAAAATGGAATTCGTACATGAAATAAATGCTTAAAGTAAAGTTTCAACATCGTGGGTATGTGAATGTTCAAACTTAGGCTAATTATTTTATTTGTGATACGAATGTTTATTGTTTTACCTCAACGGAATTTAAATGTAAATAATGTGTATAATTTAAAAATGAATCCCTACAGTAAAAAGAAATTTTTAACAAAACTCAAGCTAAATATACGTACAACCTGTAAAAGCATATATTCGGAACATTTTTGACGTGCACGGAAACCATACGTGTCAACTCACCAGCAGTTATAGGCGGTTCCGATTAGAACACCCGACAGAACAGATACCTGTGGTGCTGTGACAGGCGTGACGACCGTGTCGACCGTAATTTCACACCTGATTATTGTTAAATGGTATACTAACCCACTCACAGTCGAGTACACTTTTATGTCTATATGATTTGTAATCAATTAAGTTAAATAATATCAAGAAAAATATCAGTGATAGTTCGCCATGTTGATAAGGGTTATCGGATAGTAGTAAATGGTCTGATGTGATTTTGTTTCGCATTTTCAATCATTTAAAACAGTAAAATATCTACGTTGTTGTACTATAGCTGTCTTCTGCAAATTTGGTTTATGAAAATGGTATGCAAAATTATTAATAAGGAATGAAATGAGATGAATTCAAAGTTCGTGTAAAATAGAGGTAAAGATCATGTAATGTCGGAGAATACAGATAAGATACCGGTAATTTTGGAGAACTTTGGAGAACACAGGTAAAATCCAGGTAAGGTATAGGTGAAGACTATAATGACTGTCACAACATACCTGCCCGTAACTTATTTGTAAGAAGTGGGAGAAAGGAGACCCCCCCCCCCCCCCCCCCCCCCCGCCGCGGTAATCCAGACGATTTTTCTTACCTTGTGGGTCAGTCACCCGTGACGACAGATTTACAGCTCTAGCTCGTTTGACACACCAAGTCGTCATAGCAACCGCTGCGAGGTCCTAGCCCCAGGCATTTACCTGTTCAACTCAGTTTTTGTAACGGTATTTTGCTTTCCTATACAGCGAATTAATTAATGATTATAGACTGGTCTTGCTTTTGTTTCAAACTTAAAGCAGAAGATAACTATGATATCAACAAATTTTATTCCGTAGTTAATACGTGAGAACCCATAAACCAACATACATAATGTACGTAACCAAAATATGATTATTATTGATCAGATCATAAGTAATATACGGAAAGAATATCTGTAATATAGTTCACACTTAATGAAATTTAGATATATATATTTTTTAAATAGAAGGTGCTTCACACAGACATGGGCTCGTAAAGATGACGCATTAAAAGAATTTATCATATTACACAGTATCAACTGATATAAGCACATCGTTTACTTTGCGTTTTAACTTCTGTAACATAAAATACATTAATACAATGGTGTACACGCAAATTACATAAAAGATATTTACTAGTGTTAATTTGAGATTATTAGATTATTTACAATTAAAATTATTATGTTATATACGGCCCGTTACTAAAGGAAATTAGTGAGATGTTACATGTTGTATACGGCCCGTTATAATAGAGCATTATTCAAATATTACATGTTATATACGGCCCGTTACTAAAGAAAATTAATGAGATGTTACATGTTGTATACGGCCCGTTATAATAGAGCATTAGTCAAATGCTACATGTTATATACGGCCCGTTACTAAAGAAAATTAATGAGATGTTACATGTTGTATACGGCCCGTTATAATAGAGCATTATTCAAATATTACATGTTATATACGGCCCGTTACTAAAGAAAATTAATGAGATGTTACATGTTGTATACGGCCCGTTATAATAGAGCATTATTCAAATATTACATGTTATATACGGCCCGTTACTAAAGAAAATTAATGAGATGTTACATGTTGTATACGGCCCGTTATAATAGAGCATTATTCAAATGCTACATGTTATATACGGTTCGTTACTAAAGAAAATTAATGAGATGTTACATGTTGTATACGGCCCGTTATAATAGAGCATTATTCAAATATTACATGTTATATACGGCCCGTTACTAAAGAAAATTAATGAGATGTTACATGTTGTATACGGCCCGTTATAATAGAGCATTATTCAAATATTACATGTTATATACGGCCCGTTACTAAAGAAAATTAATGAGATGTTACATGTTGTATACGGCCCGTTATAATAGAGCATTATTCAAATATTACATTACCAGGGAAACGGAAGGGAAGTAACTCTTATATATCGGGAGGACATCCTGCCTTCGGCCGTGATTAGAAGACGCGGTAAAGTAAGCATAACTTCAAAACATAAGCTAGCCACGCTATCTAGCGTTCCACGACGGATCGCGCTGTTCCGTGGACATACACGGCATCCGGCGGGCCACGATATCCAGTGTTCCTCGACGGGCCGCGCTGTTGCGTGGACACCCACGGTATTTGCTGATCAATCACGAATCGCGGAATCACGTGGACACTTTGCCCACGCATGTCCACTAGTGGACATTGCGTGGGCAGTCCACCGTGGGCGCGTGGAAACCGCAAAGTCCACGTAAGCTGTAGTGTACCGTATACATTGTTATATATACCGTATACATTGTTATATATACCATATACATTGTTATATATACCGTATACATTGTTATATATACCGTATACATTGTTATATATACCGTATACATTGTTATATATACCGTATACATTGTTATATATACCGTATACATTGTTATATATACCGTATACATTGTTATATATACCGTATACATTGTTATATATACCGTATACATTGTTATATATACCATATACATTGTTATATATACCGTATACATTGTTATATATACCGTATACATTGTTATATATACCATATACATTGTTATATATACCATATACATTGTTATATATACCGTATACATTGTTATATATACCGTATACATTGTTATATATACCGTATACATTGTTATATATACCATATACATTGTTATATATACCGTATACATTGTTATATATACCGTATACATTGTTATATATACCATATACATTGTTATATATACCGTATACATTGTTATATATACCATATACATTGTTATATATACCGTATACATTGTTATATATACCGTATACATTGTTATATATACCGTATACATTGTTATATATACCGTATACATTGTTATATATACCGTATACATTGTTATATATACCGTATACATTGTTATATATACCGTATACATTGTTATATATACCGTATACATTGTTATATATACCATATACATTGTTATATATACCGTATACATTGTTATATATACCGTATACATTGTTATATATACCGTATACATTGTTATATATACCATATACATTGTTATATATACCGTATACATTGTTATATATACCATATACATTGTTATATATACCGTATACATTGTTATATATACCGTATACATTGTTATATATACCGTATACATTGTTATATATACCGTATACATTGTTATATATACCGTATACATTGTTATATATACCGTATACATTGTTATATATACCATATACATTGTTATATATACCATATACATTGTTATATATACCGTATACATTGTTATATATACCATATACATTGTTATATATACCGTATACATTGTTATATATACCGTATACATTGTTATATATACCGTATACATTGTTATATATACCGTATACATTATTATATACCGTATACATTGTTATATATACCATATACATTGTTATATATACCATATACATTGTTATATATACCGTATACATTGTTATATATACAGTATGCATTATTATATATACCGTACACATTGTTATATATACCGTATACCTTGTTATATATACCGTATACATTGTTATATATACCATATACCTTGTTATATATACCGTATACATTGTTATATATACCATATACATTGTTATATATACCATATACATTGTTATATATACCATATACATTGTTATATATACCGTATACATTGTTATATATACCGTATACCTTGTTATATATACCGTATACATTGTATGTTACATAAAATGTAGCGTTGATCCGAGGATTAGCATGTCGATAAATTTCTACAAATCGTTATCTTTGTTATGAGAAATGATTGGTTCGCATGAACTTCGAATTCAACAGTTCTATATTTATTTTTGTATATAATGAGTATTAATGATAGAGGTTTATGGTGTATATATACGGTGTATATTTCGTGGTTGGGAATATCAATTTCTGCCAATCAATTACAATTAAAAAGATATACGTTTTCGGAATACAATACAATTTAAAAAGGGTACCGAAATATTACTACTTATTGATGGCAGGATAGCATCGCTGATATTTGTAATCATCATAATGACATATTTCAGCATAAACGTTCGATACTCACATTTTTTCACATTGATGTGCGTGAAATTTGAACCTGGATTAAACGTTCAGTTTGATTACTATCGTGTGCTTTGTACAAATATGTTAGAAGACACTGAACACACATGAATAGGGACACGGAGTACACGTGATTAGGGACACTGAGTACACGTGACTAGGGACACTGAGTACACGTGAATAGGGACACGGAGGACACGTGAATAGGGACATGGAGGACACGTGAATAGGGACACGGAGGACACGTGAATAGGGACATGGAGGACACGTGAATAGGGACATGGAGTACACGTGAATAGGGACACGGAGGACACGTGAATAGGGACACGGAGGACACGTGAATAGGGACATGGAGGACACGTGAATAGGGACATGGAGTACACGTGAATAGGGACACGGAGGACACGTGAATAGGGACACGGAGGACACGTGAATAGGGACACGGAGGACACGTGAATAGGGACATGGAGGACACGTGAATAGGGACATGGAGGACACGTGAATAGGGACACGGAGTACACGTGATTATGGACATTGAAAACACGTGAATAGAAACATTGAACATACGCGAATATGGACATTGTACACACGTGAATATGGACATTGTACACACGTGAATAGGGACATTGTACACACGTGAATAGGGACATTGTACACACGTCGATATGGACATTGTACACACGTGAATAGGGACATTGTACACAAGTGAATATGGACATTGTACACATGTGAATATGGACATTGTACACACGTGAATAGGGACATTGTACACACGTGAATATGGACATTGTACACATGTGAATATGGACATTGTACACATGTGAATATGGACATTGTACACACGTGAATAGGGACATTGTACACACGTGAATAGGGACATTGTACACACGTGAATAGGGACATTGTACACACGTGAATATGGACATTGTACACACGTGAATATGGACATTGTACACACGTGAATATGGACATTGTACACACGTGAATAGGGACATTGTATACACGTGAATAGGGACATTGTACACACGTGAATAGGGACATTGTACACACGTGAATATGGACATTGTACACACGTGAGTATGGACATTGTACACACGTGAATATGGACATTGTACACACGTGAATAGGGACATTGTACACACGTGAATAGGGACATTGTACACACGTGAATATGGACATTGTACACACGTGAATATGGACATTGTACACACGTGAATAGGGACATTGTACACAAGTGAATATGGACATTGTACACACGTGAATATGGACATTGTACACACGTGAATAGGGACATTGTATACACGTGAATAGGGACATTGTACACACGTGAATAGGGACATTGTACACACGTAAATAGGGACATTGTATACACGTGAATAGGGACATTGTAAACACGTGAATAGGGACATTGTATACACGTGAATAGGGACATTGTATACACGTGAATAGGGACATTGTACACACGTGAATAGGGACATTGTACACATGTGAATAGGGACATTGTACACACGTGAATATGGACATTGTACACACGTGAATAGGGACATTGTACACACGTGAATAGGGACATTGTACACACGTGAATAGGGACATTGTACACAAGTGAATAGGGACATTGTACACACGTGAATAGGGACATTGTACACAAGTGAATAGGGACATTGTACACATGTGAATATGGACATTGTACACACGTGAATAGGGACATTGTACACAAGTGAATAGGGACATTGTACACATGTGAATATGGACATTGTACACACGTGAATAGGGACATTGTACACACGTGAATATGGACATTGTACACACGTGAATAGGGACATTGTACACACGTGAATAGGGACATTGTACACAAGTGAATAGGGACATTGTACACAAGTGAATAGGGACATTGTACACAAGTGAATAGGGACATTGTACACACGTGAATAGGGACATTGTACACAAGTGAATAGGGACATTGTACACACGTGAATAGGGACATTGTACACACGTGAATAGGGACATTGTACACAAGTGAATAGGGACATTGTACACAAGTGAATAGGGACATTGTACACACGTGAATATGGACATTGTACACACGTGAATATGGACATTGTACACACGTGAATAGGGACATTGTACACAAGTGAATATGGACATTGTACACACGTGAATAGGGACATTGTACACACGTGAATAGGGACATTGTACACAAGTGAATAGGGACATTGTACACAAGTGAATAGGGACATTGTACACAAGTGAATAGGGACATTGTACACACGTGAATAGGGACATTGTACACAAGTGAATAGGGACATTGTACACAAGTGAATAGGGACATTGTACACACGTGAATAGGGACATTGTACACAAGTGAATAGGGACATTGTACACAAGTGAATAGGGACATTGTACACAAGTGAATAGGGACATTGTACACAAGTGAATAGGGACATTGTACACACGTGAATATGGACATTGTACACATGTGAATATGGACATTGTACACACGTGAATAGGGACATTGTACACACGTGAATAGGGACATTGTACACAAGTGAATAGGGACATTGTACACACGTGAATAGGGACATTGTACACACGTGAATATGGACATTGTACACACGTGAATAGGGACATTGTACACAAGTGAATAGGGACATTGTACACACGTGAATAGGGACATTGTACACACGTGAATATGGACATTGTACACACGTGAATAGGGACATTGTACACACGTGAATATGGACATTGTACACACGTGAATATGGACATTGTACACACGTGAATAGGGACATTGTATACACGTGAATAGGGACATTGTACACACGTGAATATGGACATTGTACACACGTGAATAGGGACATTGTACACACGTGAATATGGACATTGTACACACGTGAATATGGACATTGTTCACACGTGAATAGGGACATTGTATACACGTGAATAGGGACATTGTACACACGTGAATAGGGACATTGTACACACGTGAATAGGGACATTGTATACACGTGAATAGGGACATTGTACACACGTGAATAGGGACATTGTACACACGTAAATAGGGACATTGTACACACGTGAATAGGGACATTGTACACACGTGAATATGGACATTGTACACATGTGAATAGGGACATTGTATACACGTGAATATGGACATTGTACACACGTGAATATGGACATTGTACACACGTGAATAGGGACATTGTATACACGTGAATAGGGACATTGTACACACGTGAATAGGGACATTGTACACACGTGAATAGGGACATTGTACACACGTGAATAGGGACATTGTACACACGTGAATAGGGACATTGTACACACGTGAATATGGACATTGTATACACGTGAATAGGGACATTGTACACACGTGAATAGGGACATTGTATACACGTGAATAGGGACATTGTATACACGTGAATAGGGACATTGTACACAAGTGAATAGGGACATTGTACACAAGTGAATATGGACATTTAAAACACATGAATAGGGCAATTGAACACTAGTGAGTAGGGATATTAAACACACGTGATTATGATAAAGTGTGTAATTTCAATTCATTAAGACAACCATATATATCCTGCTTTAAACACTGCGGTATTTTCACAATATTTGAACGATTGAAATAGAATAAAGGAGCAAAAGCTAATCTTTTGTAATCTAAAGTATTGTTTTTAAATAAACATTGAATTGTTAATGTGTATATTGCTTTCTGCTTAGGAGGATAAGATAATGGATATTAACAAAACAATATGTTTGTGTAAACAAGTGTACGCATAGACGTATGAAACGTATATGTATGCTTACGATGGCGCTGCTATTTCTTTTTAAAGGTTAAGTTCTTTAATGATTGCGAGGTTGCCTAACCGACAGCGATTAATGATTATATATTGTGTTAAAAAGACTATTTTTTTTTAGTTTGCTATCGAGCATTTCTACAGTAATGTTTTTTTCGTGTACATTTTCTGTGTTTTTTAGGTAAGAATTAAATCGCGGAATAAGATAACCAGAGAAAAAATATAGTCCCTTTCCGCTTTTTGGCGAAAAATTATCTTTGTTCTTCAAATATTTCTGAAGACTGAAACGGGTTTATAATTTAAAATCCTGAAATCATCACATTGTATGTTATTTTAGTTCCTTCGTCTGGTATCGCATTTCATCAAAATTGTTGATTTACCGTTTTCAAAGCACATCGCTAAAGCCTAATTTCTTAATGTATCAAATATCTGTATACAAAATGCAAAATTCATAATTGCTCGTCAAAAGGACGTTAACAAGTTGAAAGATTTCTACATAAAATCATTTGTTTACACTTGAAAAAAACTTGCAAATGTAGAGGGTATTTGAACAATTATGATTTATATTCATTGATGAAAAAATATTGATATTTTATACATTTGGACTTTTTGCCTGGTTCCTATTTGATTTCATTATTTTCTTACAAATGGCTTGATTGTACCCTGCAGTACTTTCGATTTGAATAACACTAACAACCATTTTTATTCTGTCCCTCTATATGAAACCTTTAGTGAATAACATCCCTTCAAATCTGACATATTATGAATAGTTCACATTATTTTCTTTAGGCATGTCGTGTGAAACAAATTAGTTGATAAGTTGCAATTGTGTGTGAGCAGATGCTATCAACTTTTAGTGTTTACTGTTAGGAAACTGAAGGAGCTACATTGTGGTCATCAGACCGCAACCTCTAACTCTGGTTTATCGACAAATGTTATGCAACTGCGGTTTTGTTAGCATTCATAAACACGTTTGTAGAACGTTTGCGGCTTTCAGTTAAGTAGGTTGAATCATACTTACCTATTCCGATATTTGGATAACCGGTACATGATAACACGTTTTTTAGACGACAAAGTGACAATCTACTTATATCTGACCTTACAACAATAATAAATCCCCCCCCCCCCCCCCCCCCCCCCCCAACTACATCATAAGACAAGCTATTATTGAAATAGCTAACGTACTGTGACATAAGCATTTTGGAAGTTCAAATAATGTATTCCCTCATTTTAACCAAGTTGCGTTGGTAATATATATAAACGATGACACGTTGGTTATATATATAATCGATGAAAAAAACACAGCGACAAAGCCAAACGACACAACACAATAAAGAACATCATGAACGCCGACATACAGTCGACATTACTAATATGGTTTTACTTAGATTTGTTAAAAGCCTGACTTTATCAATACCAAACTGTCAATTAGGCGACACTTATTTCAGTGAGGACGTGTCTTATTTCGCATCTTTGTCAGGGATATAATTACAGACATCCTGTATGTGTCTTATTTCGCATCTTTGTCAGGGATATAATTACAGACATCCTGTATGTGTCTTATTTCGCATCTTTGTCAGGGATATAATTACAGACATCCTGTATGTGTCTTAGTCGTGTCTTTGTCAGGGATATAATTACAGACATCCTGTATGTGTCTTATTTCGCATCTTTGTCAGGGATATAATTACAGACATCCTGTATGTGTCTTAGTCGTGTCTTTGTCAGGGATATAATTACAGACATCCTGTATGTGTCTTAGTCGTGTCTTTGTCAGGGATATAATTACAGACATCCTGTATGTGTCTTAGTCGTGTCTTTGTCAGGGATATAATTACAGACATCCTGTATGTGTCTTAGTCGTGTCTTTGTCAGGGATATAATTACAGACATCCTGTATGTGTCTTATTTCGCATCTTTGTCAGGGATATAATTACAGACATCCTGTATGTGTCTTATTTCGCATCTTTGTCAGGGATATAATTACAGACATCCTGTATGTGTCTTAGTCGTGTCTTTGTCAGGGATATAATTACAGACATCCTGTATGTGTCTTATTTCGCATCTTTGTCAGGGATATAATTACAGACATCCTGTATGTGTCTTAGTCGTGTCTTTGTCAGGGATATAATTACAGACATCCTGTATGTGTCTTAGTCGTGTCTTTGTCAGGGATATAATTACAGACATCCTGTATGTGTCTTAGTCGTGTCTTTGTCAGGGATATAATTACAGACATCCTGTATGTGTCTTAGTCGTGTCTTTGTCAGGGATATAATTACAGACATCCTGTATGTGTCTTAGTCGTGTCTTTGTCAGGGATATAATTACAGACATCCTGTATGTGTCTTAGTCGGGTCTTTGTGTGTGGTCAATATGTCCTGACTAATTACCCAGGTCTGACGTAATGATCGTGTCTTAGTCGTGCATTAAGCGACTGTGTCCTACCTGTCTGGATCGATTCCCATTTCACCACACAAAATCTACTCATACCTGCAATACAGGTTATCAATTAACAAGCGGACATTCCATGCGATATAAGATTTTATAGACTTGTAATGATCTGCTTACAAATGGCAATGGGTCGATATGCGAGGAAAAGTACACCTGTACTCTGGATATCAACATCAGGTGTCAGACTCCTTGGGGTGTATCTGATCGATTCGGTTGCTAACGACTTCACCGCGTAACATAATTGAGTTGAAAGAGAAACGGTTAACATCTCATTATAAGTATTTTGCCATTCAACTGTCTGAATACTCATCGAACAGATTTTAGGCGATTCGTCCATAATCTCAGGGGTTCTGACGTTTTCGTTATTTCTTGTCGGTTTTCATTCTTCCCGATGACTCATTTTCTCTGTCAGCAATTGTTTCATAATTTTCAAACTTTGAAATAATCTGAAAAATTGATTTTGACTGAAAGGTTTGACACCTGGATGCTTCTTTCTGATGAGTTTATTTCGGAGATTTTCCATTGGAGCATCAAACTTTCAAATCTATATGAGCCATACATCCATCTTTTCAGCAACCCTGCAGATCAGTGGATTTTTGTGTCATCAATGACATCATCATAGACAATATAATGTCATCAGTTCTTGTGTTAATATTTTAACAAATTGTGATTGGATATGCTTGCTGTAATTGTTTGTTTTATACAAATATGATTTTCAAAAAATAAAAGTTATATAATTATTTAAAGTAGGGACATGTTTTCGGAAACACTCTGTAACAAGCTATTTAAGAGACTCTGATATATCTCGACCCGGGTAAGAACCCTTTCACACGGGGGCGAACGCTCAACTGAATACCAAAAAAAAAGGAGCAAAATTGCCTAGGGAAACATTAGGAAGAAGAGAAAAATACTTATTTAGTGACCTCTTAGAACCATGTAATGAGGACAGCAAGTACAATTCCTATGCCCTAGGACAGAATTATATCTTATAACCCAGCAACTACAAAATATTCGATTTGGATATGTTTTCTATACAAAGGGAAGCTTAAAGGAATAACCTACGTATATATTTTCTGTGCACTATCCTGGCCAAGGTGAATCTATTTGACGGGGAGTACATCTGCTTTAGATACCAAACAGAGTGCTAGGCAAAGCGATAAATAGAAGCCAATAATCAACAGCTAATCATACATATCAGTGGGTTTAAATTTGATAGATTTCGGATACAAAATTCGTGTATAATACCAACTGTAAATAAATGTAACTAATCAAACGTACCGTTCATTGTGGTAAATAATCCATACGGTCGAATGTTATATAACAATAACACGAAGCCCTTTGCGCTCTATTTAATTCCCTCCAATATGGGTTTTTGTTGGTAATAGGATTAGGCCATGGACTTCTCTTACCAGTGAAGTCTACTTATCAATCCCAATTGATCAAAATTAGCTATGCTGATTTACAGTGACCTCTCTGTCAAGTACGAATGATTGTCCTTTAAGCACCAAAAAGTTATCCGTCTTTCACCATAAAGAATAGAGCATGTCTGTATATAAAAAATCTTTTACTTGATGCCAAATAACATAAGTGCACGTAATGTATTTAATATTTACTTTGATGATTTTTTAACTTCGTTACCTCTACGCATTTACACCATAAATGGACAAATGTATTAATGCGTTAAGTGGTCGTAATTATTTCATTTGTAAATAAAAGTGTAGACCCTTTGAAATTATTAGTTTTTTGTTTTGTTTCGTGTCCAAGAAGATATGATACTTATCGAATTACGCAAAAAGTGCAAAATGTGCTTGCGTATTTAATACAAAGGTTGTTGTAAATGTAGTCCAATTTATGAAACAATTAGTCTAGTAATGTATCGGTATTGAATAAAGGGTTCGTTCAAATAAATAAGTAAATTAGTATTTTTCAATGAATACAGAAAAACGGTGAATGTGTATCATGTGAATATCATAAAATATTTATGAAAATCGTCACTGTTCAGCGCAGTATCAAAATCTATTCATCGTATAACCGTAGTTAGTGAAAATTATCTGTGCACATCCTTATTTTGGCTGCGTTGGTTGGTATGCTATCTCGCCATTATTTAGTTTGCTGTATGTAGCGCTATGAAGTTGTGACGTTTGTTTGCGATTCTGGAGCCTATCTCGGCTGCACGAGGTCATCAGACGGCATTCATAACAAAGTAAATGTAAACTAAGGCTGTTATGATACAATAAAGTGGTTATATGGTAAAAACATTTGTCCTACAGGTACGGCGTAACTTATGTATCGACTATTTGTCCTACAGGTACGGCGTAACTTATGTATCGACTATTTGTCCTACAGGTACGGCGTAACTTACGTATCGACTATTTGTCCTACAGGTACGGCGTAACTTATGTATCGACTATTTGTCCTACAGGTACGGCGTAACTTATGTATCGTTACAGGTACGGCGTAACTTACGTATCGACTATTTGTCCTACAGGTACGGCGTAACTTACGTATCGACTATTTGTCCTACAGGTACGGCGTAACTTATGTATCGTTACAGGTACGGCGTAACTTATGTATCGACTATTTGTCCTACAGGTACGGCGTAACTTACGTATCGACTATTTGTCCTACAGGTACGGCGTAACTTATGTATCGACTATTTGTCCTACAGGTACGGCGTAACTTACGTATCGACTATTTGTCCTACAGGTACGGCGTAACTTACGTATCGACTATTTGTCCTACAGGTACGGCGTAACTTATGTATCGACTATTTGTCCTACAGGTACGGCGTAACTTACGTATCGACTATTTGTCCTACAGGTACGGCGTAACTTACGTATCGACTATTTGTCCTACAGGTACGGCGTAACTTACGTATCGACTATTTGTCCTACAGGTACGGCGTAACTTATGTATTGACTATGACTATTTGTCCTACAGGTACGGCGTAACTTCTGCTTCAAAATGTCTCTCTTGAAACTGTCTCCCTTTTTGCTGGAAGTTGAGCGTTCGTCCCTGTGAGAAAGATTTTATGGTGTCCTGTGATGTGACATCGGCAGTAGGCTTCAGTGAGGCAGTACTATATGTATACAGCACACACAGGAGGTCGCCCTTACACGACGATAGAACGCTAAACAATACTATACCAAACCATTTATTATATATAATATATTCCATATAAGCAACACTTAGTTACATATTGTCTGTCAACATTATCTTTGCTTTTCATATTAATTATGAGGATATACGTGGGGGTAAGCTCTTTTAGCTGTTGTCTAGTCCTTCCGTTATCCTGCATATCACGTATTGAATTCTTACGAATAGGCGACTATTTAGAATATACATGCGTTTTTCATGAATCGATGAAATGAGGAGATCATGACCCCCCCCCCCCCCCCCCCCCCTCCCCCTCGATATTCTAACAGCTTAAAACCAATTTTGAATTTCACTTTTCCAATGGCAATACTATTACGAACCAAAATGAAGAAATATGATGCAGTTTTATATTCACTTTGTTTGTTTTACATTTTTATTTGTCATCCACTTCTTAATATCAGTTTTCATTGCTTTCATGGAATTTCACCTAGGCATTCTCTTCGGGGACTTGTTTGGGATAGTATTTTAATATATATATTTTTGTTAGCTGTTAAAATAGAGAAGTGCCGTATTAAAATAACCCTAACACGATATGTACACAAAGAACACTTAACTAAAGTTAACTTTGTCTTTAGCGATCATTATGGAATTACAAATAGCTAATAAACGGGTCAAATATCAACTAGTTTGGTACACATATGACACTTGTATAAACAGGGTTAGGTCTATGTAAGTTCAAAACACACAATGCTATTTATTTAACCGACTGAGTCGTCGAGGTCATTAATTTATTATGGATATCATGCTGGGTCCTCAGTTTGAATTATGATAAAATTAATTTCAAATCTTTCCTTAGATAAAAAGCAGGGTTAATATTTGATATTGCAAAGTCTGAAACGATGAAAGTATTTCTTAGTTTACAATGTTGATACTAAAAGTAAAAAGTGGAACTCGATGGGATATTTAAATAATTTTATGATAGCTCAACAACTACATGGGATCAAGTTATTTACAGTCAGAGGACATTAAGTATTGTATACAAATATGATAGGAAACATGGTTTTTATCATTTTGTAACTTGAATTGTCACTAAAAGTATTTTATCATTTTTGTGTGTTTGAACTAATAAGAAATATATGATGGAATACTTGAGAAGCACGGATTTCCGCTTTGAATTGACAACTAGTTTGATCCCAAAAACATGTACTTGATATTTGTATATGATGTGGGCTGTTTGAAGTTTAGTTTATTTTATAAAACGTCCTATTAACAGTCAGGGTCATTTAAGGACGTGCCTGGTTCTGGAAATGGAGGAAAGCCGAAAAACCACAGATCTTCAGCTAGTAACAGGCAACTGCTCCACGTGGGTTTCAAGAGATAAAATGTCGGGACACCTTAACCACTCGACCCTGACCTTTGAGGTTCAGTACGCACATTTTCCTACCACAAACACAAAAGACCTGTAGTTGACAATCTCAGAAGATTGCTGTCCTTTTTTACGCGCCTTTCCAAATAAATTGATTACACTTGTCAGAAGAACTGGGTCAATCGATATAGTTATTCTTGATAAAATACTAATGAGAATTGATTTGATGTAGGACAAAGTAATGCTTTTTGTTTCACAGAGTCAGTTATATGACTAGTAACTAGTAATTAGCTTTATCGGTGCTTTTCAGCTTGATTTCAAATTGTCGTTGATTGCAACTAAACAATATTTCTCGTAAAAATCATTTCACTGAAAGTCATGCATGCATAGTCACAATTAACACTTAAAAAATCGTACTGTTTATATCCAAACATGATGTCTGATCCCTCTCGGAGCCCCAGGAAAATATTCAATATCTAGAGCGTGTGGACGACTAGGAATAATACACCTAGCCTTGTCAAAAATTGAACAATGATATGGGCTAGAAGAGACATATTGTATTTGACTTTGTATTGAATTATGAGATAACCAATATTATTGGACCGTACCCCAGTCGTCCTAGTCATTCAAGACTGTATTGATAGGAATGTTCAGGACGCGATGACATATCATTAGGAATTAGTGTTTGTACTTTAATCAGAAAATACAACTATAAAAAAATGAATTGAAATGACCTGAGTTTTTATAAAACTTGACATTTTATTTCCAAATAGTTTTTGATAGAGAATGGATTTTGAATAATGACATACGTAACTGTGATGTTCACCTGTATATGTTGTACAATGCTTTCATTTAATTTTACGTAAAGCTCTTTTCTTCTCTTCAGAATAACTATATATGAATTATAGTTTGTGTTAGTGCAGTATGCATAGTTCACTACTACAAATGAATATATTTAATAAGAAACCCTGCTTACTAAAACTACTAGACTGTGCATTTATAGCTATGTTTTATACCTCTGATAGTTCAGTGTAGAGATTGATGACCCCGTTTATCATTTGATTGTCCATTTTTGATTTGCAGTTATTTTATGAATCAAAGTGTCAGTCATTTATCTTGGTGTGCAATATTTTAATTCATCAAACATGTCTTAAACAAAGTGTTAGATACTAGTACGGATCAGAAATAAGCAATACAGCGCTATAGATATAGTATATACAGGTCAACTGTGTACACATGATAATAGTACACTCTGATATTATCAGGAACATGTCCCACTGCACACATCAAACACACCATTGTATGTCAAACACGAACTTCATTTGATTCAATTATACACTCAAAATATACGTATATATCAAAGATAGTAGTTTTCGATTGTCATTCTGATATTGACATCGGTATATATATGTTGTATGTATCGCGTTATACTCTAATATTGAGGTGTACATGTGGGATCTTCAATGTTGAGAACTGCTTTAATGTATATCCTTACAATCTTACTCTACTTAAAGTTTGAGACGGTGTTAGTTTGTAAATTGAACGAGGAGTTATCGAAATCTCGCCTTGTTGTTTGGACGAATAGGAACGTCAAACTCTGTGGATTGTAAAAAAGGAATGTTCGTCATATACTTGATGTATGGTGGATGCTGGATCAAACTGAAATGTGTAATTAGATGAGATATTATCATCATCTTTTTATACGGATTTATTTCCTATGACGTCAGTAAGACATTAACACAGTTGTCCGATGGAAACACTTACGTTTCGACCAAGGTCACTCAAGGCTTATAATCTAAAGGAATATCAACTGTCATTGAAGGTTAGTACACAGACGTTACGATTGTGAGGGAACATCAGGGGGATATTTATTAATCAGATACATGACTTTCTGTACAACGTAGGGAATGGTATAAATAACGCAGCGATGATCTGTATATGGTACAGGGAATGTTTTAGGTCGGAGTATGTGATCCAGTATATATATAACACAATGATCTGTATATGATACAGATAATGTTTTAGGTCGGAGTATGTGATCCAGTTTATATATAACACAATGATCTGTATATGGTACAGGGAATGTTTGTCAGAGTATGTGATCCAGTTTATATATAACACAATGATCTGTATATGGTACAGGGAATGTTTGTCAGAGTATGTGATCCAGTTTATATATGACAGAGATGATCTGTATATGATGTGCGCGGAGTTAATTCGTTTTTGCGATGAAAAATACCATCCTGGACAGTGATATCCACAATTGTATCGGTGTGAGATTTTCCTATCTAACCCTGGACAGTGATATCCACAATTGTATCGGTGTGAGATTTTCCTATCTTACCATGGACAGTGATATCCACAATTGTATCGGTGTGAGATTTTCCTATCTAACCCTGGACAGTGATATCCACAATTGTACCGGTGTGAGATTTTCCTATCTTACCCTGGACAGTGATATGCACAATTGTATCGGTGTGAGATTTTCCTATCTAACTCTGGACAGTGATATCCACAATTGTACCGGTGTGAGATTTTCTTATCTTACCATGGACAGTGATATCCACAATTGTACCGGTGTGAGATTTTCCTATCTAACTCTGGACAGTGATATCCACAATTGTACCGGTGTGAGATTTTCTTATCTTACCATGGACAGTGATATCCACAATTGTACCGGTGTGAGATTTTCTTATCTTACCATGGACAGTGATATCCACAATTGTACCGGTGTGAGATTTTCCTATCTAACTCTGGACAGTGATATCCACAATTGTATCGGTGTGAGATTTTCCTATCTTACCATGGACAGTGATATCCACAATTGTACCGGTGTGAGATTTTCCTATCTTACCCTGGACAGTGATATCCACCATTGTATCGGTGTTAGATTTTCCTATCTTAACCGAGACAGTGATATCCACAATTGTACCAGTGTGAGATTTTCCTATCTAACCATGGACAGTGATATCCACCATTGTACCGGTGTGAGATTTTCCTATCTTACCATGGACAGTGATATCCACAATTGTATCGGTGTGAGATTTTCCTATCTTACCCGAGACAGTGATATCCACAATTGTACCGGTGTGAAATTTTCCTATCTTACCATGGACAGTGATATCCACAATTGTACCGGTGTGAGATTTTCCTATCTTACCATGGACAGTGATATCCACAATTGTATCGGTGTGAGATTTTCTTATCTTACCCTGGACAGTGATATCCACAATTATACCGGTGTGAGATTTTCCTATCTAACTCTGGACAGTGATATCCACAATTGTACCGGTGTGAGATTTTCCTATCTTACCCTGGACAGTGATATCCACAATTGTATCGGTGTGAGATTTTCCTATCTTACCATGGACAGTGATATCCACAATTGTACCGGTGTGAGATTTTCCTATCTTACCATGGACAATGATATCTACAATTGTACCGGTGTGAGATTTTCCTATCTAACCCTGGACAGTGATATCCACAATTGTACCGGTGTGAGATTTTCCTATCTTACCCTGGACAGTGATATCCACAATTTTATCGGTGTGAGATTTTCCTATCTTACCCTGGACAGTGATATCCACAATTGTATCGGTGTGAGATTTTCCTATCTTACCCTGGACAGTGATATCCATAATTGTACCGGTGTGAGATTTTCCGATCTTACCATGGACAATGATATCCACAATTGTACCGGTGTGAGATTTTCTTATCTTACCCTGGACAGTGATATCCACAATTGTACCGGTGTGAGATTTTCTTATCTTACCCTGGACAGTGATATCCACAATTGTACCGGTGTGAGATTTTCCTATCTTACCATGGACAGTGATATCCACAATTGTACCGGTGTGAGATTTTCCTATCTTACCCTGGACAGTGATATGCACAATTGTACCGCTGTGAGATTTTCCTATCTTACCCTGGACAGTGATATCCACAATTGTTTCGGTGTGAGATTTTCCTATCTTACCATGGACAGTGATATCCACAATTGTACCGGTGTGAAATTTTCCTATCTTACCATGGGCAGTGATATCCACAATTGTACCGGTGTGAGATTTTCCTATCTAACCATGGACAGTGATATCCACCATTGTACCGGTGTGAGATTTTCCTATCTTACCATGGACAGTGATATCCACAATTGTATCGGTGTGAGATTTTCCTATCTTACCCGAGACAGTGATATCCACAATTTTATCGGTGTGAGATTTTCCTATCTTACCATGGACAGTGATATCCACAATTGTATCGGTGTGAGATTTTCCTATCTTCCCCTGGACAGTGATATCCACAATTGTATCGGTGTGAGATTTTCCTATCTAACTCTGGACAGTGATATCCACAATTGTATCGGTGTGAGATTTTCCTATCTTACCCTGGACAGTGATATCCACAATTGTATCGGTGTGAGATTTTCCTATCTTACCATGGACAGTGATATCCACAATTGTACCGGTGTGAGATTTTCCTATCTAACCCTGGACAGTGATATCCACAATTGTACCGGTGTGAGATTATAAGACTCTTTCATATGTGTATATGTAGGATAGGGATATTCCACCCGAGGGGTCACAAAATGTGGTGAAACCCGAGGCTTGCCGAGGGTTTTACCACATTTTGTGATCCCGAGGGTGGAATATCCCTATCCTATATACACACATAATGAAAGAGTCTTTTTCTCTCATATCATTACCGAATTTCTGGCGAAAGTGTCCCTCAGCCATCCATTTTCTTCAATTTTTTAATTTCTTTATTTGACGTTTTTACTAAATATACTTGTAATATTCTGAAAGATCATACCCTATATTGGCAAACTATGTTTGCACACAATTTTCATTCATTTTGTGGTTAAGTGATGAACGAATGAACAATTCGCCGATAAAAATTACCGTAACTTGACCGACTTTTACGTGGCCGTGATCAAATTGTCAACATCCGAGAAAAAGAAGTTCTATCAACAATACTGAAAGCCAACGCTGAAATGAGTTTTCCAACTTCACATATAATTTGATTTGCACCTCGACATATTTAATCATTTCACAGAACACACTGTACTTTTAAATGTCAAGTCAAATTTTTTTTTTATAAAATACTACGTCACTGCATGACGTCACGACTGTCATTGGAATTCCATTCATAGTTCAAGGATATTGAGAGTGATGTCGATCTCGATCGCCATGACGCGGCGATGTTTCGTGGCTGGTAATTTTAAATTCACTGTGATTTTGGCAACTTCGTGTGTGAACCAGCGAACAGTGACTCTATACGAGTATTCGATCTTTTCTGTGACATTTTTTTAAACGGTTGTCTTGATGGAATGACGAAGGTAGGTCAGTCGATAGGCTAACGATGATCATATTGAAAGGCTAGGATGGCAGTTAGTTTTCATGGTTACTCTACACAAATATAGACTCTGAGTTACAATTAAAATAAATATTTTTATATGAACATCGAGGGGTGTCATTTTTACCGAATGTTCGTTCATTTAAGAGCCAATTCCCAACTTCCAAATACACAAGTTACTGAGTAGGCCTAACAGTTACTGACAGTACAGTAGAGTAAACAAATTCCAGGGCCCCCTGCTGACGCAAACGGAACCATTTCATAGGTTGTGACGTTTGACATTTTCTTTTTTATATTTTTTTATGTATGGCTTTTATTTTACTTCCTGTCATTGCCAGGTGATTGTGTGTGTTTACATGTTTTTAATGACAAATGACAAATATGTCGGGTAGGCAAGTCTGTATTGTACTGTAACTGTTACAACAGGCCTGTAGGCGTACTGTAGTCTAACTGTTTGTTACAGTAACGGAGTTATATGTTCGCTCAGACGAAATGTCTAATCATTTAACCGTGTAGCCCTATTGATTTACTGCTGATATGATATATATATTTATCTAAGAATATATGTATTTTTATAGTTAAGTCCAATGTTTCAAAACCGACACCGACGATAAGGACTGTCGGATGTGAACACAAGCAGACGACGTTGTGAGAGTTGTCCCCCTTGAACGCAGATTAATCCGCGCGCGTGAAATGCTATGTAAGATAGATTTATCTTACATAGCTATCTTACATGGGCAAACTCTATCCAACATGGCGAGATATGAGAGAATTTCTTATCTTACCCTGGACAGTGATATCCACAATTGTACCGGTGTGAGATTTTCCTATCTAACTCTGGACAGTGATATCCACAATTGTATCGGTGTGAGATTTTCCTATCTTACCATGGACAGTGATATCCACAATTGTACCGGTGTGAGATTTTCCTATCTTACCATGGACAATGATATCCACAATTGTACCGGTGTGAGATTTTCCTATCTAACCCTGGACAGTGATATCCACAATTGTACCGGTGTGAGATTTTCCTATCTTACCCTGGACAGTGATATCCACAATTTTATCGGTGTGAGATTTTCCTATCTTACCCTGGACAGTGATATCCACAATTGTATCGGTGTGAGATTTTCCTATCTTACCCTGGACAGTGATATCCATAATTGTACCGGTGTGAGATTTTCCGATCTTACCATGGACAATGATATCCACAATTGTACCGATGTGAAATTTTTTTATCTTACCCTGGACAGTGATATCCACAATTGTACCGGTGTGAGATTTTCTTATCTTACCCTGGACAGTGATATCCACAATTGTACCGGTGTGAGATTTTCCTATCTTACCCTGGACAGTGATATCCACAATTGTATCGGTGTGAGATTTTCCTATCTTACCCTGGACAGTGATATCCACAATTGTACCGCTGTGAGATTTTCCTATCTTACCCTGGACAGTGATATCCACAATTGTACTGGTGTGAGATTTTCTTATCTTACCCTGGACAGTGATATCCACAATTGTACCGGTGTGAGATTTTCCTTTCTAACCCTGGACAGTGATATCCACAATTGTACCGGTGTGAGATTTTCCTATCTTACCCTGGGCAGTGATATCCACAATTGTATCGGTGTGAGATTTTCCTATCTTACCCTGGACAGTGATATCCACAATTGTATCGGTGTGAGATTTTCCTATCTAACCCCGGACAGTGATGTCCACAATTGTACCGGTGTGAGATTTTCCTATCTAACCCTGGACAGTGATATCCACAATTGTACCGGTGTGAGATTTTCCTATCTTACCCTGGACAGTGATATCCACAATTGTACCGGTGTGAGATTTTCCTGTCTTACCATGGACAGTGATATCCACAATTGTACCGGTGTGAGATTTTCCTATCTAACCCTGGACAGTGATATCCACAATTGTACCGGTATGAGATTTTCCTATCTTACCATGGACAGTGATATCCACAATTGTACCGGTGTGAGATTTTCCTATCTAACTCTGGACAGTGATATCCACAATTGTACCGGTGTGAGATTTTCCTATCTTACCCTGGACAGTGATATCCACAATTGTACCGGTGTGAGATTTTCCTATCTAACCCTGGACAGTGATATCCACAATTTTATCGGTGTGAGATTTTCCTATCTTACCCTGGGCAATGATATCCACAATTGTATCGGTGTGAGATTTTCCTATCTTACCCTGGACAGTGATATCCACAATTGTACCGGTGTGAGATTTTCCGATCTTACCATGGACAATGATATCCACAATTGTACCGGTTTGAGATTTTCTTATCTTACCCTGGACAGTGATATCCACAATTGTACCGGTGTGAGATTTTCCTATCTTACCCTGGACAGTGATATCCACAATTGTATCGGTGTGAGATTTTCCTATCTTACCCTGGACAGTGATATCCACAATTGTACCGCTGTGAGATTTTCCTATCTTACCCTGGACAGTGATATCCACAATTGTACCGGTGTGAGATTTTCCTTTCTAACCCTGGACAGTGATATCCACAATTGTACCGGTGTGAGATTTTCCTATCTTACCCTCGACAGTGATATCCACAATTGTACCGGTGTGAGATTTTCCTATCTAACCATGGACAGTGATATCCACAATTGTATCGGTGTGAGATTTTCCTATCTTGCCCGAGACAGTGATATCCACAATTGTACCGGTGTGAGATTTTCCTATCTAACCCTGGACAGTGATATCCACAATTGTATCGGTGTGAGATTTTCCTATCTTACCATGGACAGTGATATCCACAATTGTATCGGTGTGAGATTTTCCTATCTAACCATGGACAGTGATATCCACAATTGTATCGGTGTGAGATTTTCCTATCTAACCATGGACAGTGATATCAACAATTTTATCGGTGTGAGATTTTCCTATCTTACCATGGACAGTGATATCCACAATTGTATCGGTGTGAGATTTTCCTATCTTACCATGGACAGTGATATCCACAATTGTATCGGTGTGAGATTTTCCTATCTTACCATGGACAGTGATATCCACAATTGTACCGGTGTGAGATTTTCCTATCTAACCCTGGACAGTGATGTCCACAATTGTACCTGTGTGAGATTTTCCTGTCTTACCATGGACAGTGATATCCACAATTGTACCGGTGTGAGATTTTCTTATCTTACCGTGGACAGTGATATCCACAATTGTACCGGTGTGAGATTTTCTTATCTTACCCTGGACAGTGATATCCACAATTGTTTCGGTGTGAGATTTTCTTATCTTACCCTGGGCAGTGATATCCACAATTGTACTGGTGTGAGATTTTCCTATCTTACCATGGACAGTGATATCCACAATTGTACCGGTGTGAAATTTTCCTATCTTACCATGGGCAGTGATATCCACAATTGTACCGGTGTGAGATTTCCCTTTCTAACCATGGACAGTGATATCCACAATTGTATCGGTGTGAGATTTTCCTATCTTACCAAGGACAGTGATATCCACAATTGTACCGGTGTGAGATTTTCCTATCTTACCCTGGACAGTGATATCCACAATTGTATCGGTGTGAGATTTTCCTATCTTACCATGGACAGTGATATCCACAATTTTACCGATGTGAGATTTTCCTATCTTACCATGGACAGTGATATCCACAATTGTACCAGTGTGAGATTTTCCTATCTTACCCTGGACAGTGATATCCACAATTGTATCGGTGTGAGATTTTCCTATCTTACCCTGGACATTGATATCCACAATTGTATCGGTGTGAGATTTTCCTATCTAACCCTGGACAGTGATATCCACAATTGTACCGGTGTGAGATTTTCCTATCTTACCCTGGACAGTGATATCCACAATTGTACCGGTGTGAGATTTTCCTGTCTTACCATGGACAGTGATATCCACAATTGTATCGGTGTGAGATTTTCCTATCTAACCCTGGACAGTGATATCCACAATTGTACCGGTGTGAGATTTTCCTATCTTACCCTGGACAGTGATATCAACAATTTTATCGGTGTGAGATTTTCCTATCTTACCCTGGACAGTGATATCCACAATTGTATCGGTGTGAGATTTTCCTATCTTACCCTGGACAGTGATATCCACAATTGTACCGGTGTGAGATTTTCCGATCTTACCATGGACAGTGATATCCACAATTGTACCGGTGTGAGATTTTCTTATCTTACCCTGGACAGTGATATCCACAATTGTACCGGTGTGAGATTTTCTTATCTTACCCTGGACAGTGATATCCACAATTGTGCCGGTGTGAGATTTTCCTATCTTACCCTGGACAGTGATATCCACAATTGTACCGGTGTGAGATTTTCCTATCTTACCCTGGACAGTGATATCCACAATTGTACCGGTGTGAGATTTTCCTATCTTACCATGGACAGTGATATCCACAATTGTACCGGTGTGAGATTTTCCTATCTAACCCTGGACAGTGATATCCACAATTGTACCGGTGTGAGATTTTCCTATCTTACCATGGACAGTGATATCCACAATTGTACCGGTGTGAGATTTTCCTATCTTACCCTGAACAGTGATATTCACAATTGTACCGGTGTGAGATTTTCCTATCTTACCATGGACAGTGATATCCACAATTGTACTGGTGTGAGATTTTCCTACCTTACCATGGACAGTGATATCCACAATTGTATCGGTGTGAGATTTTCCTATCTTACCCTGGACAGTGATATCCACAATTGTACCGGTGTGAGATTTTCCTATCTTACCATGGACAGTGATATCCACAATTGTATCGGTGTGAGATTTTCCTATCTTACCATGGACAGTGATATCCACAATTGTATCGGTGTGAGATTTTCCTATCTTACCCTGGACAGTGATATCCACAATTGTACCGGTGTGAGATTTTCCTATCTTACCCTGAACAGTGATATCCACAATTGTACCGGTGTGAGATTTTCCTATCTTACCCTAGACAGTGATATCCACAATTGTATCGGTGTTAGATTTTCCTATCTTACCCTGGACAGTGATATCCACAATTGTACCGGTGTGAGATTTTCTTATCTTACCCTGGACAGTGATATCCACAATTGTACCGGTGTGAGATTTTCTTATCTTACCCTGGACAGTGATATCCACAATTGTACCGGTGTGAGATTTTCCTATCTTACCCTGGACAGTGATATCCACAATTGTACTGGTGTGAGATTTTCTTATCTTACCTTGGACAGTGATATCCACAATTGTACCGGTGTGAGATTTTCTTATCTTACCCTGGACAGTGATATCCACAATTGTATCGGTGTGAGATTTTCCTATCTAACCCCGGACAGTGATATCCACAATTGTACCGCTGTGAGATTTTCCTATCTTACCCTGGACAGTGATATCCACAATTGTACCGGTGTGAGATTTTCTTATCTTACCCGAGGCTTAAGATAAGCTACACCTGCACTTTTTCACGTTCTCAACAATTTCATGATGTCATGGCAAATGTGCAATCACCTCACATCGAAATTTTAATCGCGTTTTGTCAAAAGTTTCTTTCATACATATGTCATAGGCTAGTCATGATAAAATTAAAAAAAATCATTAACCTCTTTGGAGTGATGCAGTGGTTCTCTAGGGGTAACTTCTTAAACAAATCTCGTTAACAACTTAAGAAATGTATCCTTCGTGTTGGGATCTCCCTGTCTCTCGACCAAATGGCTGAAAGATTCTATCAATCTTACATGGTGAAAAGGACATGCACTATGACATCATTAAATTGTAAGCGTGACGTCATTCAATTGTTGTAAATAGGTAGTTTTTCGTCTCAAACCCAGGTATTGAACATTTTGACGGAAGAGTCATATTGATGTTTAATCCAAATTGAGTTTGTTTATGTGTAAGCATATGAGAAAAATAATCAAACACATGTCTGTTCATTGGACAATGATATGCAATAGTTGTGGAAGAGTTACCAGCAATCAGCAAGTCACACGCTGTTCAATCAAAAACCGAGTTGAAATACTCGTGTCCTCGTAATAGAGCTATGTGAGATTCTATGTAGCATTTATGTGGTACAGAACATGAAGACTGATATTGTTCTAGTGAGTCTATTTGTAATGTGTAGTGAAGAAAAGAATTCGCGGAGTAATAGATCTAACTTTGTTTATCTGTTAAAGTCCCATTGTTGCTGCACGTGAAACTTTCATTGTCATCAATGATTACGCCAACAATGCTAACCTACGTCACTTCTGTACAGATATGAAATGTTGTTGTTTTCACGTTTTACAGTATTACACCACGAAATTAAACAAATTTCACTTTGATAATCCTAATTACAATTCGACGTAATTGATGAAATGAAAATGAAATATGACACAAGTAAACAAACAAAATGCTTTAAATAGCATTTCCCGTAAGTATATCGGTAAAAAAATACATTTTTAATTGGATGTAGAGAACTTGATCCGTGTGTTTATTTGTTTGGAATTTTGAATTAACTAAAAATTTAATTAACATGAAACACTTGAATTCGCTGACATGTCATGAAATAAAATAATGTGAAAAGGTTTAGCTTTATACTGTTAATATTTTAATTAGTTTGTTCAGGATAACAAGTCAACAAGTATAAACAACATTTCGAGGATACCTTAATGTCATTAGAAGGTGGTAACAAATAAGGATCAATGTCATTAGATAAATTAATGATGAATATTAACATAGATTTGTTATACTTCGTCAGTTGTATAGGATTCAGTAATTGATAGAGATTCATGTTAGTGACAGAAAGTTGTTCTCCCTTAATATTATCAACTAGCTGAACAAACATATTGAACTGAACATCAGAAAGAACGGGGATGTGGCTCTTTTCAATCATCCTTTGCCACTATCAGCTCGTGTAAAATATAAACTCATGCAATAATCGACGAAAACATAGCTCGTGCCGTCGTATTGAACAATGTATCAGGTGTATACTTTCGTCTTATAGGGTATAGTATTGTCTCGTTAGTAGGTATAGTGTTGTCTCGTTAGTATGTATAGTGATGTCTCGTTAGTAGGTATATTGTTGTCTCGTTAGTAGGTATAGTGTTGTCTCGTTAGTATGTATAGTGTTGTCTCGTTAGTATGTATAGTGTTGTCTCGTTAGTATGTATAGTGTTGTCTCGTTAGTAGGTATAGTGATGTCTCGTTAGTATGTATAGTGTTGTCTCGTTAGTAGGTATAGTGTTGTCTCGTTAGTAGGTATAGGGTTGTCTCGTTAGTATGTATAGTGTTGTCTCGTTAGTATGTATAGTGTTGTCTCGTTAGTAGGTATAGTGTTGTCTCGTTAGTATGTATAGTGTTGTCTCGTTAGTATGTATAGTGATGTCTCGTTAGTAGGTATATTGTTGTCTCGTTAGTAGGTATAGTGTTGTCTCGTTAGTATGTATAGTGTTGTCTCGTTAGTAGGTATAGTGATGTCTCGTTAGTAGGTATAGTGATGTCTCGTTAGTAGGTATAGTGTTGTCTCGTTAGTAGGTCTATTATTGTAAGTTGTCTGTTAGTGGTATAGTGTGTCTCTAGTGGGTATGTGTTTCGTTAGTAGTATAGTGTTTCTCTTAGTATTGTTTTGTTGTTAGTAGGTATTGTTTCCCTATGGGTATATTTTTCTCGTTGGTGGTATATTTTGTCTCTTTGTGGTAATGTTGTTCGTTAGTATTTAAGTGTTGCTCTTTGGGGGGGGATAGTTTTTGTTGTTGTATGTATATTTTGTCTCGTTATTTGGGTATAGTTTTGTCTTTTTTAGTAGTTAATTTTTGTCTCGTTGAGGTAATTTTTGTCTGTTGTATTTTATGTGTTTTTTGTGGGGGATAGTGTTGCCGTTAGTAGTTAGTTTTGCCCCGTTAGTAGGTATAGTGTGTCTCTTAGTGGTATAGGTTGTCTCGTTAGTGGGGATAGTGTTTCTCTTTAGTGGTATAGTGTTGTCTCTTTATTTGTTAGTGGGTCTCGTTAGTGTATGTTTTTGGTCGTTAGTATGGTATAGTGTTGTCTCGTTAGTTGGTATAGTGTTGTCTCGTTAGTAGGTATAGTGTTGTCTCGTTGGTGGGTATAGTGTTGTCTCGTTAGTGGGTATAGTGTTGTCTCGTTGGTGGGTATAGTGTTGTCTCGTTAGTGGGTATAGTGTTGTCTCGTTAGTAGGTATAGTGTTGTCTCGTTAGTAGGTATAGTGATGTCTCCTTAGTAGGTATAGGGTTGTCTCGTTAGTATGTATATTGTTGTCTCGTTAGTGGGTATAGTGTTGTCTCGTTAGTAGGTATAGTGTTGTCTCGTTAGTAGCTATAGTGTTGTGTCGTTAGTAGGTATATTGTTGTCTCGTTAGTATGTATAGTGTTGTCTCGTTAGTAGGTATAGTGTTGTCTCGTTAGTATGTATAGTGTTGTCTCGTTAGTAGGTATAGTGTTGTCTCGTTGGTAGGTATAGTGTTATCTCGTTAGTAGGTATAGTGTTGTCTCGTTAGTAGGTATAGTGTTGTCTCGTTAGTAGGTATAGTGTTGTCTCGTTGGTAGGTATAGTGTTGTCTCGTTAGTAGGTATAGTGTTGTCTCGTTAGTAGGTATAGTGTTGTCTCGTTAGTAGCTATAGTGTTGTCTCGTTAGTAGGTATAGTGTTGTCTCGTTAGTAGGTATAGTGTTGTCTCGTTAGTGGGTATAGTGTTGTCTCGTTAGTAGGTATAGTGTTGTCTCGTTAGTAGGTATAGTGTTGTCTCTTTAGTAGCTATAGTGTTGTCTCGTTAGTAGGTATATTGTTGTCTCTTTAGTAGCTATAGTGTTGTCTCGTTAGTATGTATAGTGTTGTCTCGTTAGTGGGTATAGTGTTGTCCCGTTAGTAGGTATAGTGTTGTCTCGTTAGTAGGTATAGTGTTGTCTCGTTAGTGGGTATAGTGTTGTCTCGTTAGTGGGTATAGTGTTGTCTCGTTAGTATGTATAGTGTTGTCTCGTTAGTATGTATAGTGTTGTCTCGTTAGTAGGTAATGGTGTTGTCTCGTTAGTATGTATAGTGTTGTCTCGTTAGTAGGTATAGTGTTGTCTCGTTAGTAGGTATAGTGTTGTCTCGTTAGTAGGTATAGTGTTGTCCCGTTAGTAGGTATAGTGTTGTCTCGTTAGTAGGTATAGTGTTGTCTCGTTAGTAGGTATAGTGTTGTCTCGTTAGTAGGGTATAGTGTTGTCTCGTTAGTAGGTATAGTGTTGTCTCGTTAGTAGGTATAGTGTTGTCTCGTTAGTAGGTATAGTGTTGTCTCGTTAGTATGTATAGTGTTGTGTCGTTAGTGGGTATAGTGTTGTCTCGTTAGTATGTATAGTGTTGTCTCGTTAGTAGGTATAGTGTTGTTTCGTTAGTAGGTATAGTGTTGTCTCGTTAGTAGGTATAGTGTTGTCTCGTTAGTAGGTATAGTGTTGTCTCGTTAGTAGGTATAGTGTTGTCTCGTTAGTATGTATAGTGTTGTCTCGTTAGTAGGTATAGTGTTGTCTCGTTAGTAGGTATAGTGTTGTCTCGTTAGTAGGTATAGTGTTGTCTCGTTAGTAGGTATAGTGTTTTGTCTCGTTTAGTAGTATAGTGTTGTCTCGTTAGTAGGTATAGTGTTGTCTCGTTAGTAGGTATAGTGTTGTCTCGTTAGTAGGTATAGTGTTGTCTCGTTAGTAGGTATAGTGTTGTCTCGTTAGTAGGTATAGTGTTGTCTCGTTAGTAGTATAGTGTTGTCTCGTTAGTATGTATAGTGTTGTGCTCGTTAGTAGGTAATAGTGTTGTCTCGTTAGTAGGTATAGTGTTGTCTCGTTAGTAGGCTATAGTGTTGTCTCGTTAGTAGGTTATAGTGTTGTCTCGTTAGTAGGTATAGTGTTGTCTCGTTAGTAGGTATAGTGTTGTGTCGTTAGTGGGTATAGTGTTGTCTCGTTAGTAGTATAGTGTTGTCTCGTTAGTAGGTATAGTGTTGTCTCGTTAGTATGTATAGTGTTGTTCTCGTTAGTAGGTATAGTGTTGTCCTCGTTAGTAGGTATAGTTGTTGTCTCGTTAGTAGGTATAGTGTGTCTCGTTAGTAGGTATAGTGTTGTCGCGTTAGTAGGTATAGTGTTGTCTCGTTAGTAGGTATAGTGTTGTCTCGTTAGTAGGTATAGTGTTGTCTCGTTAGTGGTATAGTTGTTGTCTCGTTAGTAGGTATATTGTTTGCTCGTTAGTATGTATAGTGTTGTCTCGTTAGTAGGTATAGTGTTGTCTCGTTAGTGGTATAGTGTGTGTCGTGTAGTAGTATAGTGTGTCTCGTTAGTAGGGTATAGGTGTTCTCGTTAGTAGGTATAGTGTTGTCTTCGGTAGTAGGTATAGTGTTGTTCTCGTTAGTAGGTATGAGTGATGTCTCGTTAGTATGTATAGTGTTGTCTCGTTAGTAGGTATAGTGTTGTCTCGTTAGTAGGTATAGTGTTGTCTCGTTAGTAGCTATAGTGTTGTGTCGTTAGTAGGTATATTGTTGTCTCGTTAGTAGGTATAGTGTTGTCTCGTTAGTGGGTATAGTGTTGTCTCGTTAGTAGCTATAGTGTTGTGTCGTTAGTAGGTATAGTGTTGTCTCGTTAGTAGGTATAGTGTGTTCTCGTTAGTAGGTATAGTGTTGTCTCGTTAGTATGTATAGTGTTGTCTCGTTAGTGGGTATAGTGTTGTCTCGTTAGTAGGTATAGTGTTGTCTCGTTAGTAGGTATAGTGTTGTCTCGTTAGTAGGTATAGTGTTGTCCCGTTAGTAGGTATAGTGTTGTCTCGTTAGTATGTATAGTGTTGTCTCGTTAGTGGGTATAGTGTTGTCCCGTTAGTAGGTATAGTGCTGTCTCGTTAGTAGGTATAGTGTTGTGTCGTTAGTATGTATAGTGTTGTCTCGTTAATATGTATAGTGTTGTCTCGTTAGTAGGTATAGTGTTGTCTCGTTAGTAGGTATAGTGTTGTCTCGTTAGTAGGTATAGTGGTTGGGTGTGTTTTTAGTTTTTAGTGTTGTCTGTTAGGGTTATGTTTTCTCGTTAGTGGTAATTTTGTCCCTTGTTTAGTTTGTGAGTGGTTTGTGTCGTTAGTATTATATTTTTGTCTGTTAGTGGGTATAGTGTTGTCCCGTTAGTAGGTATAGTGTTTTCTTTTAGTAGGATATTGTTGTTGTTAGGGGTATAGTGTTTCTCGTTAGTGGTTAGTGTTGCCCCGTTGAGTATAGTGTTGTCTCGTTAGATGTATAGTGTTTTTCGTTGTGGGTAAAGTGTTGTTGTAGATTATTTTTGTTTCTTTTTGTTTTTTGGTTTTTTTTGGTAGGTATAGTGTTTGTCCCGTTAGGGTTATTTTTTGTTCGTTATTTGTATAGTGTTGTCTCGTTATTTGTTAGTGTTTTTCCCGTTAGTATTAAATTTTTGGGTCCGTTATTTGAAATTTTTGTTTCGTTAGGGTTAAATTTGTTTCTTTAGATTTTAAAGTGGTGTCCGTTAGTATGTATAGTGGTGTGTCGTTTGGTGGGTATAGTGTTGTCTCGTTAGTAGGTATATTGTTGGTCTCGTTAGTAGTATAGTGTTGTGTCGTTAGTGGGTATAGTGTTGTCTCGTTAGTAGGTATAGTGTTGTCTCGTTAGTATGTATAGTGTTGTGTCGTTAGTATGTATAGTGTTGTGTCGTTGGTGGGTATAGTGTTGTCTCGTTAGTAGGTATAGTGTTGTGTCGTTAGTATGTATAGTGTTGTGTCGTTAGTGGGTATAGTGTTGTCTCGTTAGTAGGTATAGTGTTGTGTCGTTAGTATGTATAGTGTTGTCTCGTTAGTAGGTATAGTGTTGTCTCGTTAGTAGGTATAGTGTTGTCTCGTTAGTAGGTATAGTGTTTTTTCTTTAGTAGGTATAGTGTTGTCTCGTTAGTAGGTATAGATGGTTGTCTCGTTAGTAGGTATAGTGTTGTCTCGTTAGTAGGTATAGTGTTGTCTCGTTAGTAGGGTATAGTGATTGTCTCGTTAGTGGGTATAGTGGTTGTCGTCGTTAGTAGGGTATAGTGAGTGTCTCGTTAGTAGGTATCGTTGATTGTCTCGTTAGTAGGATAGGTGTTGTCTCGTTAGTATTGGTATGTGTTGTCCTCGTTAGTAGGTATAGTGTTGTCGTCGTTAGTAGGGTACTAGTGTTGTCTCGTTAGTAGCTATAGTGGTGTGTCCGTTAGTTAGGGTATAGTGTTGTCTCGTTCTAGGTAGCTGAGTGGTTGTCCTCGTTAGTAGGGTATAGTGGTATGTCCTCGTTAGTAGCGGTATAGTGGTTGTGTCCGTTAGTAGGTATAGTGTCTGTCTCGTTAGTAGGCTATAAGTGTTGTGGTCGTTAGTATATAGTGTTAGCTTATTATGTTAGTTGTCGTCGTTAGTAGGGTATAGTGTTGTCTTCGTTAGTAAGGTATAAGTGTTTGTCGCCGTTAGTAAGGTATAGGTGATGTTGTCCTGTAGTAGGTATAGTGTTGTCTCGTTAGTAGGTATAAGTGTTGTCTCGTATAGTAGGGTATTAGTAGGTTGGCTCGTTAGGAGGTATAGTTTTTGGTCTTTTGTAGGGGTTTTTGGGGGGGGTTTTTTTCTCGTTATGGTATAGTGTTGTTCGTTGGTTTGTAAGTGTTTTTTCCCTCTTAGTGGTATAGTGTTTGCTCGTTGGTGGTATAGTGTTGGCTTTAGTAGGTAAGTGTTGTCTTTTAGTAGGGTTATAGTGTGTCTCTTTTAGTGGTTAGGGTTTTCTTTTAGTATGTGTTGTTCGTTTTGGTTATGTTGTTCGTTTAGGGGATAGTGTTGTCTCGTTAGTAGGATAGTGTTGTCTCGTAATTAATGTTTTTTTGGGTTTTTGTTAGGGTATAGTGTTGCCCGTTGTGGTTATAGTTTTTGTCTCTTTGTGGTATATGTTGTCTCGTTATGGGTTAGTTGTCTCGTTAGTGGATAGTGTTGTCTCGTTGGGGGGTATAGGTTTCCTTGGGGGGTTAGTTGCCCTTTTTTGTAGGTATGGGGTTTGTCTCTTAGGTATAGTGTTGTCCCCCTTAGTAGGTATAGTGTTGTGTCGTTAGTAGGTATAGTGTTGTCTGTTATTAGGTATAGTGTTGTCTCGTTAGTAGGTATAGTGTTGTCTCGTTAGTGGGTATAGTGTTGTCTCGTTAGTAGGTATAGTGTTGTCTCGTTAGTAGGTATAGTGTTGTCCCGTTAGTAGGTATAGTGTTGTCTCGTTAGTAGGTATAGTGTTGTCTCGTTAGTGGGTATATTGTTGTCTCGTTAGTAGGTATAGTGTTGTCTCGTTAGTATGTATAGTGATGTCTCGTTAGTAGGTATGGTGGTGTCTCGTTTAGTATGTGTAGTGTAGTGATTGTCTCGTTAGAGTAGGTTATAGTGGTGTGTTGTCTCGTTAGTAGGTATAGTGTTGTCTCGTAGTAGGTATAGTGTTGGTCTCGTTAGTAGGTGATGTGTTGTCTCGTTAGTATGTATAGTGTTGTCTCGTTAGGTAGGGTATAGTGTTGTCCGTAGTAGGTTATAGTGGTGTCCTCGTTAGTAGGTATATTGTTGTCTCGTTAGTAGTGGTATAGTGTTGTCTCGTTAGTAGGTATAGTGTTGTCTCGTTAGTAGGTATAGTGTTGTCTCGTTAGTAGGTATAGTGTTGTCTCGTTAGTAGGTATAGTGTTGTCTCGTTAGTATGTATAGTGTTGTCTCGTTAGTAGGTATAGTGTTGTCTCGTTAGTAGGTATAGTGATGTCTCGTTAGTAGGTATAGTGTTGTCTCGTTAGTAGGTATAGTGTTGTCTCGTTAGTAGGTATAGTGTTGTCTCGTTAGTAGGTATAGTGTTGTCTCGTTAGTAGGTATAGTGTTGTCTCGTTAGTAGGTATAGTGTTGTCTCGTTAGTAGGTATAGTGTTGTCTCGTTAGTAGGTATAGTGTTGTCTCGTTAGTAGGTATAGTGATGTCTCGTTGGTGGGTATAGTGTTGTCTCGTTAGTATGTATATTGTTGTCTCGTTAGTAGGTATAGTGTTGTCTCGTTAGTAGGTATAGTGTTGTCTCGTTAGTAGGTATAGTGTTGTCTCGTTAGTAGGTATAGTGTTGTCTCGTTGGTAGGTATAGTGTTGTCTCGTTAGTAAGTTTTTCTTTTAGTAGGGTAGTTTTTTGTCCGTTTTTTATATGTTGTCTCGTTGAGGTTTTTGTTCGTTAGTAGGTATAGTTTTGGGGTTCTTTGGGGTGGGTATAGTGTTTTCTCGTTATGGGTATAGTGTTGTCCGTTAGGGGTTTTAATGTTGTCTCTTGTGGGTAAGTGTTGTCTCGTTAGTGTATATTGTTGTTTGTTAGGGGGTTTTATATTGTTTTCTCGTTAGTATTTTAATTTTTCTCTTTTGAGGTTAGTGTTTCTCGTTAGTAGGTATATTTGTCTCGTTAGTAGTATGGGTTGTCTCGTTGTTGTAGTGTTGCTCGTTGGGGGGTAAGTGTTTCTCTTAGTAGTATAGTTTTGTTCGTTAGTAGGTTATGTTTTCTTAGTAGGAAAGTGTTGTCTCGTTGTGGGTTTTATAGGTTTCTCTTTGTAGGTTGTGTTGTTTTTTGTGGTAAGTGTGTTCTTTTGGGGGGGGTATAGTGTTCTGGGTAGATATTGTTGTTCGTTGTGGGTTGTGTTGTTCGTTAGTGGTAAAGGTTGTTCTTAGTAGTATATTTGCCCTCTTTAGTAGGTATAGTGTTGTCTCGTTAGTGGTAAAATGGGTTTTTTTGGGTGTTTGTCTCGTTATAGGTTAGTGTGTTCGTTAGTAGTTATTGTTGTCTCTTTAGTAGGTATAGTTTTTGTCTCGTTATGGGGTATAGTTTTCCGTTGTGGGTATGTTTTTGTCTCGTTATTGGGTTTAAAGTGTGTCTCGTGTGGGTATGTGTGTCTCGTTAGTAGGTATAGTGTGTCTTTTAGTATTTTAATTTTTTGTCTCTTTAGGGTATAGGTTTTTCTTTTTTTTTTAGGTTAGTGTTTCTCGTTAGTAGGTATAGTTTTCTCGTTAAAAATGTATAGGTTGTCTCGTTAGGGTTTGTGTTTCTCGTTGGGGGTATAGTGTTGTCTCTTATAGGTATGTTTTGTTCGTTAGTGGTATTGTTTCTTTTAGGGATAGTGTTGTCTCTTTTGGTAGTATATGTTGTCTCGTTGGTAGGTTATTTGTTTTGTTTTTGGGTATATGTTGCCGTTAGTTTTTTGTTGTTCGTTGGGGTGGGTTATGTTGTTTTCGTGTTGTTTAGGTTTTTTCGTTATTTGGTATATTGTTGGTCTTGTGGTATATTGTTGTCTCGTTATAGTATGTGTTGTCCGTTGGGGGTATTTTTTGTAATTTTGTTGTCTCGGGGGGTTTAATGTTGTCTCTTTAGTAGGTATATTTTGTCTCGTTGTAGGTAAGGTTTTTCGTTAGTAGGAAATTTGTTGTTCGTTGGGGGTATAGTGGGTTTCCCGTTATATATTTTGGGTTCGTTTTTTGGTATATTTTTTGTCTCGTTAGTAGGTATATTGTTGCTCGTTGTAGTTATTTTTTCTCGTAGTGGTATAGTTTTTCCGTTAGTAGGTATTGTTGTCTCGTTATTTTAAATGTTTCCGTTAGTGGGGATTTTGGTCCGTTAGTAGGTATAGTGTTGTCTCGTTAGTAGGTATAGTGTTGTTTCGTTAGTAGGTATAGTGTTGTCTCGTTAGTATGTATAGTGTTGTCTCGTTAGTAGGTATAGTGTTGTCTCGTTAGTAGGTATAGTGTTGTCTCGTTAGTAGGTATAGTGTTGTCTCGTTAGTAGGTATAGTGTTGTCTCGTTAGTAGGTATAGTGTTGTCTCGTTAGTATGTATAGTGTTGTCTCGTTAGTAGGTATAGTGTTGTCTCGTTAGTAGGTATATTGTTGTCTCGTTAGTAGGTATAGTGTTGTCTCGTTAGTAGGTATAGTGTTGTCTCGTTAGTAGGTATAGTGTTGTGTCTCGTTAGTAGGTATAGTGTTGTCTCGTTAGTAGGTATAGTGTATGTCTCGTTAGTAGGTATAGTGTTGTCTCGTTAGTATGTATAGTGTTGTCTCGTTAGTAGGATCGTGTTGTCTCGTTAGTAAGGTATAGTGTTGTTTCGTTAGTAGGTATAGTGTTGTGTCGTTAGTAGGTATAGTGTTGTCTCGTTAGTAGGTATAGTGTGTCTCGTTAGTAGGTATAGTGTTGTTCGTTAGTAGGGTAGTAGGTTGTAGTCTGTTAGTAGGTATATTGTTGTCTCGTTAGTAGGTATAGTGTTGTCTCGTTAGTAGTAAGTGTTTGTCTCGTTAGTAGGTATAGTGTTGTCTCGTTAGTAGGTATAGTGTTGTCTCGTTAGTAGGTATAGTGTTGTCCCGTTAGTAGGTATAGTGTTGTCTCGTTAGTAGGTATAGTGTTGTCTCGTTAGTATGTATAGTGTTGTCTCGTTAGTAGGTATAGTGTTGTCTCGTTAGTAGGTATAGTGTTGTCTCGTTAGTATGTATAGTGTTGTCTCGTTAGTAGGTATAGTGTTGTCTCGTTAGTATGTATAGTGTTGTCTCGTTAGTAGGTATAGTGGTTGTCTCGTTAGTAGGTATAGTGTTGTCTCGTTAGTGGGTATAGTGTTGTCTCGTTAGTAGGTATAGTGTTGTCTCGTTGGTAGGTATAGTGTTGTCTCGTTAGTAGGTATAGTGTTGTCTCGTTAGTATGTATATTGTTGTCTCGTTAGTAGGTATAGTGTTGTCTCGTTAGTATGTATATTGTTGTCTCGTTAGTAGGTATATTGTTGTCTCGTTAGTATGTATAGTGTTGTCTCGTTAGTATGTATATTGTTGTCTCGTTAGTAGGTATATTGTTGTCTCGTTAGTAGGTATAGTGTTGTCTCGTTAGTATGTATATTGTTGTCTCGTTAGTAGGTATATTGTTGTCTCGTTGGTAGGTATAGTGTTGTCTCGTTAGTAGGTATAGTGTTGTCTCGTTAGTAGGTATAGTGTTGTCTCGTTAGTAGGTATAGTGTTGTCTCGTTAGTAGGTATAGTGTTGTCTCGTTAGTAGGTATAGTGTTGTCTCGTTAGTAGGTAAAGTGTTGTCTCGTTAGTAGGTATAGTGTTGTCTCGTTAGTAGGTATAGTGTTGTCTCGTTAGTAGGTATAGTGTTGTCTCGTAGTAGGTATAGTGTTGTCTCGTTAGTAGGTCATAGTGTTGTCTCGTTAGTAGGCAAAGGTTGTCTCTTTAGTAGGTATAGTTTTGTTGTTGTAGTATTGTTGTTCTTTAAATTATTTTTGGTTATTTGTTGTTTTGTTTTTAAATTTATATTGTTGTCTCGTTAGTAGGTATATTTGTTTTCTTTAGTAGGGTTTTTTTAAATTGTTGTCTCTTAAAGGGGATATTGTTGTTCGTTGGTATAGGTTGTCTCGTTAGTATATAGTTTGTCTCGTTAGTAGTTATTTTGTTCGTTAGTGGGTTAGTTTGTTCGTAGTAGGTAAAAGGGGTTTTTCTCGTTAGTAGGTATAGTGTTGCTCTTTAGTATAAAGGGGGCCCTTTTTTAGGTTAGTGTTGCTCGTTGTGGTATAGTGTTCTCGTTGGGGGTAAGTGTTGTCTCGTTAGTAGGTATATTTGTCCGTTATGGTTTTTTTGTCTCGTTGAGGAAATTTTTGTCTCTTTTAAGGTATAGTGTTTCTCGTTGTGGGTATAGGTTGTTTTTTATAGGTATGTGTTTTTCGTTAGTAGATAGTGTTGTTCGTTAGTGGGAAAGTGTTTTCTTTGTAGGTATAGTGTTGCTCTTTAGTGGGGTATAGTGTTGTCCTTAGGGGTTTATAGGGGGTTTCTTTTTAGAGGTATATTTTGTCTCTTTATAGGTTTTAGTTTTGGGGTTCTTTGTGGGTATAGGGTTTTGTTCGTTAGTAGGATAGTGTTGTCTCGTTAGTAGGTATTGGTCTCTTTAGTAGGTATATTGGTTCTTTTAGTAGGATTGTTGTCCCTTTTTATTATTTTTTTATATTTGTTGTCCGGAGGTAATTTTTGCCCCGTTAGTATGTATAGTTTGTTGTTAGTATGTATATTTTTTGTCTGTTTGGGTATATGTTGTCTCGTTGGGGGTTATGTTTTCGTTAGAGGTATATGTTGTTCTTTAGTGGGTATATTTTGTTCGTTTGGGTATAGTGTTGTCTCTTTAAGGGGATGTTTTGTCTCGTTAGTAGTATAGTGTTTTAGTTGTAGGTATAGTGTTGTCTCGTTAGTAGGTATAGTGTTGTCTCGTTAGTAGGTATAGTGTTGTCTCGTTAGTAGGTATAGTGTTGTCTCGTTAGTAGGTATAGTGTTGTCTCGTTAGTAGGTATAGTGTTGTCTCGTTAGTAGGTATAGTGTTGTCTCGTTAGTAGGTATAGTGTTGTCTCGTTAGTAGGTATAGTGTTGTCTCGTTAGTAGGTATAGTGTTGTCTCGTTAGTAGGTATAGTGTTGTCTCGTTAGTAGGTATAGTGTTGTCTCGTTAGTAGGTATAGTGTTGTCTCGTTAGTAGGTATAGTGTTGTCTCGTTAGTAGGTATAGTGTTGTCTCGTTAGTAGGTATAGTGTTGTCTCGTTAGTAGGTATAGTGTTGTCTCGTTAGTAGGTATAGTGTTGTCTCGTTAGTAGGTATAGTGTTGTGTCGTTAGTAGGTATAGTGTTGTCTCGTTAGTAGGTATAGTGTTGTCTCGTTAGTAGGTATAGTGTTGTCTCGTTAGTAGGTATAGTGTTGTCTCGTTAGTAGGTATAGTGTTGTCTCGTTAGTAGGTATAGTGTTGTCTCGTTAGTAGGTATAGTGTTGTCTCGTTAGTAGGTATAGTGTTGTCTCGTTAGTAGGTATAGTGTTGTCTCGTTAGTAGGTATAGTGTTGTCTCGTTAGTAGGTATAGTGTTGTCTCGTTAGTAGGTATAGTGTTGTCTCGTTAGTAGGTATAGTGTTGTCTCGTTAGTAGGTATAGTGTTGTCTCGTTAGTAGGTATAGTGTTGTCTCGTTAGTAGGTATAGTGTTGTCTCGTTAGTAGGTATAGTGTTGTCTCGTTAGTAGGTATAGTGTTGTCTCGTTAGTAGGTATAGTGTTGTCTCGTTAGTAGGTATAGTGTTGTCTCGTTAGTAGGTATAGTGTTGTCTCGTTAGTAGGTATAGTGTTGTCTCGTTAGTAGGTATAGTGTTGTCTCGTTAGTAGGTATAGTGTTGTCTCGTTAGTAGGTATAGTGTTGTCTCGTTAGTAGGTATAGTGTTGTCTCGTTAGTAGGTATAGTGTTGTCTCGTTAGTAGGTATAGTGTTGTCTCGTTAGTAGGTATAGTGATGTCTCGTTAGTAGGTATAGTGTTGTGTCGTTAGTAGGTATAGTGTTGTCTCGTTAGTAGGTATAGTGTTGTCTCGTTAGTAGGTATAGTGTTGTCTCGTTCGTAGGTATAGTGTTGTCTCGTTAGTAGGTATAGTGTTGTCTCGTTAGTAGGTATAGTGTTGTCTCGTTATGTAGGTATAGTGTTGTCTCGTTAGTAGGTATAGTGTTGTCTCGTTAGTAGGTATAGTGTTGTCTCGTTAGTAGGTATAGTGTTGTCTCGTTAGTAGGTATAGTGTTGTCTCGTTAGTAGGTATAGTGTTGTCTCGTTAGTAGGTATAGTGTTGTCTCGTTAGTAGGTATAGTGTTGTCTCGTTAGTAGGTATAGTGTTGTCTCGTTAGTAGGTATAGTGTTGTCTCGTTAGTAGGTATAGTGTTGTCTCGTTAGTAGGTATAGTGTTGTCTCGTTAGTAGGTATAGTGTTGTCTCGTTAGTAGGTATAGTGTTGTCTCGTTAGTAGGTATAGTGTTGTCTCGTTAGTAGGTATAGTGTTGTCTCGTTAGTAGGTATAGTGTTGTCTCGTTAGTAGGTATAGTGTTGTCTCGTTAGTAGGTATAGTGTTGTCTCGTTAGTAGGTATAGTGTTGTCTCGTTAGTAGGTATAGTGTTGTCTCGTTAGTAGGTATAGTGTTGTCTCGTTAGTAGGTATAGTGTTGTCTCGTTAGTAGGTATAGTGTTGTCTCGTTAGTAGGTATAGTGTTGTCTCGTTAGTAGGTATAGTGTTGTCTCGTTAGTAGGTATAGTGTTGTCTCGTTAGTAGGTATAGTGTTGTCTCGTTAGTAGGTATAGTGTTGTCTCGTTAGTAGGTATAGTGTTGTCTCGTTAGTAGGTATAGTGTTGTCTCGTTAGTAGGTATAGTGTTGTCTCGTTAGTAGGTATAGTGTTGTGTCGTTAGTAGGTATAGTGTTGTGTCGTTAGTAGGTATAGTGTTGTCTCGTTAGTAGGTATAGTGTTGTCTCGTTAGTAGGTATAGTGTTGTGTCGTTAGTAGGTATAGTGTTGTCTCGTTGGTAGGTATAGTGTTGTCTCGTTAGTAGGTATATTGTTGTCTCGTTAGTAGGTATAGTGTTGTCTCGTTAGTAGGTATAGTGTTGTCTCGTTAGTAGGTATAGTGTTGTCTCGTTAGTATGTATAGTGTTGTCTCGTTGGTGGGTATAGTGTTGTCTCGTTAGTAGGTATAGTGTTGTCTCGTTAGTAGGTATAGTGTTGTCTCGTTAGTAGGTAAAGTGTTGTCTCGTTAGTAGGTATAGTGTTGTCTCGTTAGTAGGTATAGTGTTGTCTCGTTAGTAGGTATAGTGTTGTCTCGTTAGTGGGTATATTGTTGTCTCGTTAGTATGTATAGTGTTGTCTCGTTAGTGGGTATAGTGATGTCTCGTTAGTGGGTATAGTGTTGTCTCGTTAGTAGGTATAGTGTTGTCTCGTTAGTAGGTATAGTGTTGTCTCGTTAGTAGGTATAGTGTTGTCTCGTTAGTAGGTATAGTGTTTGTATCGTTAGCTAGGTATAGTTGTGTTCGTTAGTAGGTATAAGTGTGGTCTCGTTAGTAGGTATAGTGTGTTTCTCGTTAGTAGGTATAGTTGTTGTCTCGTTAGTAGGTATAGTGTTGTCTCGTTAGTAGGTATAGTGTTGTCTCGTTAGTAGGTATAGTGGTTGTCTCGTTAGTAGGTATAATTGTTGTCTCGTTAGTAGGTATATAGTGTTGTCTCGTTAGTAGGTATAGTGTTGTCTCTTAGTAGGTATAGTGTTGTGTCGTTAGTAGGTATAGTGTTGTCTCGTTAGTAGGTATAGTGTTGTCTCGTTAGTAGGTATAGTGTTGTCTCGTTAGTAGGTATAGTGTTGTCTCGTTGGTAGGTATAGTGTTGTCTCGTTAGTAGGTATATTGTTGTCTCGTTAGTAGGTATAGTGTTGTGTCGTTAGTAGGTATAGTGTTGTCTCGTTAGTAGGTATAGTGATGTCTCGTTAGTATGTATATTGTTGTCTCGTTAGTAGGTATAGTGTTGTCTCGTTAGTAGGTATAGTGTTGTCTCGTTAGTAGGTATAGTGATGTCTCGTTAGTATGTATATTGTTGTCTCGTTAGTGGGTATAGTGTTGTCTCCGTAGTAGGTATAGTGTTGTCTCGTTGGTAGGTATAGTGTTATCTCGTTGGTAGGTATATTGTTGTCTCGTTAGAAGGTATAGTGTTGTCTCGTTAGTAGGTATATTGTTGTCTCGTTAGTAGGTATAGTGTTGTCTCGTTAGTATGTATAGTGTTGTCTCGTTAGTAGGTATAGTGATGTCTCGTTAGTATGTATATTGTTGTCTCGTTAGTGGGTATAGTGTTGTCTCGTTAGTAGGTATAGTGTTGTCTCGTTGGTAGGTATAGTGTTATCTCGTTGGTAGGTATATTGTTGTCTCGTTAGAAGGTATAGTGTTGTCTCGTTAGTAGGTATATTGTTGTCTCGTTAGTAGGTATAGTGTTGTCTCGTTAGTATGTATAGTGTTGTCTCGTTAGTAGGTATAGTGATGTCTCGTTAGTAGGTATAGTGATGTCTCGTTAGTATGTATAGTGTTGTCTCGTTAGTAGGTATAGTGTTGTCTCGTTAGTAGGTATATTGTTGTCTCGTTAGTATGTATAGTGTTGTCTCGTTAGTAGGTATAGTGATGTCTCGTTAGTATGTATAGTGTTGTCTCGTTAGTGGGTATAGTGTTGTCTCGTTAGTAGGTATAGTGTTGTCTCGTTAGTAGGTATAGTGTTGTCTCGTTAGTAGGTATAGTGTTGTCTCGTTAGTAGGTATATTGTTGTCTCGTTAGTATGTATAGTGTTGTCGTGTCAGTGGGTATAGTGATGTCTCGTTAGTATGTATAGTGTTGTCTCGTTAGTATGTATAGTGTTGTCTCGTTAGTATGTATAGTGTTGTCTCGTTAGTATGTATAGTGTTGTCTCGTTAGTAGGTATAGTGTTGTCGTGTTAGTGGGTATAGTGTTGTCGTGTTAGTGGGTATAATTTTTGTCCTGTTAGTGGGTGTAGTGTTGTCGCTTCTTTGGTCCTGACTTTGAACTTGATGTAGTTTGGGATTTAACATATATTTACAAATGATGTTTTATTGGTGTAGTCCACATTTTTTTTACAATGTTCATTTCAATATGTAAATAACACAAATAGTTTTCAATTAATTTAATATTTTTCAGTCAATTCACGAACAGCACGATGTGTACCCTGATAATGACAACGACGACAAATACACAGTGGCCAGCACGACCTCTACAGCCTTCACCTTGGGTTCGAACTATACCACAGGAACAGACAACTATATACCTGTGTCACGGCTAAGTAAACACAGCTTTAAACTACGAACCACATCTAGCTTTCCCAGTATACTCAACCTTTATCAGCATCCCATACTCGAGGAGGTGAGCCTAATATATTGAATTTTCACTGGTTTCGAAATTCTTCTTGAAAAAATCTTTTGTTAATATCAAACTTATATGAAATTTGAGTATCTTTAATTGAGATTTTCTCGCCTGAGGCAATTTTCGAATTTCAGAGAAAGATTTCATTTCTGTGGTTTGATGCCAACTCAATTTTACGATAAATTGTAAATTGATTGTTTTTGCACATACATATAGTTGAATTTCATTAATATATCCATTTTGTGAATTAGGGAAGTGACAAACATGACGCAATCATAAAAAGAAAGGGAGGTCGTCGACATGAGGAAAAGCGGAAAAAAGGCACCGAAAAGGGGAAGGTTGACTGGGACCAGGTGATAGAGTCGCGCGCAAAACAGGAAGTACGTCTATTGGTGTTCTAATAATCAATGGCTTACTTATTTATTGATATTATAAGCTTTTGGAAAGAAATAGTTTGCGGTATTGTTCATTCAGTATTGAGTATTGCGATAACTACCATCGAGAATGATGGGATACCATACATATTTCTAGTAATACTCTTATTTCCCTCGGATACATATGATTTATGCTTGTCAATAGCGGTTTTCATAATTAGGTTAAATGTTTGTATTAAAATATTAAATCGACATTCCCATCATCGGTGACGTATATTTAAAAGGAGTCATAAGAATGTGGTACTACTGCAATGAGTTAAGTTAAATTTTCAATAGCGAAATCTGTGAAACGCTGAGTAGTGTTCAGAATGAAGACATATGGTAACATACCTCTTAACCCCAGTGCCTTTGAAAAACAAGTGAACAATATTAAGATAATGTAGCTTTACCTGAATCAATTGCAGAATTTAAATGTTTTGTTGACAGTTCTTACCAAATCACAAATGGTAGTGATTTCCTTATATTTAAAATATAATGTATATCTAAATGAACAGAAATGGCAAGCATTTCGTCATCCAATGTGCGTAAAGCAAAATACTGCATTCTCATCGATAAATGGTAATATCTAATAAGCTATGTAAACGCTTTGGTTTGGTTGACTAGGGCATCGCTGATGCAAAAAAAGTCATGTCAGAATGGTACATGTATACTGAATTATATAATCTTTATATATATGTATATCATATGTGTGCAAATATATGAAGTAAATGTTATCCTTTTTACAGTTTGGTGTTATCATTTCTCTTTCCCAGTGGCGTTTCAGTCGTATTACTGCTTTGACAAAAATAATTCTAGAAGTATATTATGCATACATTAAAATGGTTTGTTAACGTAAATAATGCTGGAATTAAAACTGAAAACGACAACATAAATTGCTTATATAACGTGTATTGGTAAAATTTGAAATTAATTGTTTTCGTCGTAAAATATACTTTATATATCTTTATATCAGTGTGTACAATTACTTAGTTAATGCCACTAACCAATCGCTCAAATGAACTATAAAGCCTGATATATGGACACTGACACGTATAAACTGTGTATATTTTAGGCTTACAATATGAAAGTAAGTTGTCCTAATATTTTTTGTATTTTATAGTTCTGCATTAACATGTCGTTGTAGATAATTATGTGATGGTGTGACTGTTACTTCAAACTTTACGTTATACATATATACAATGTATTTATTCAGTCCTAGTTTCATGCATTAAGCCATGAGCGTAATTTCAATAAAACAACCTCAACCCTAATAAATGAGGGTTTAAAAGTCTCCCTTTACCATTAATTTTCGAATTTCACAGAGTTGAGGTTTTTTTATAATGACATTAGCTATGACATATAGCACGCATATTCAAATTAAATGTATCTGCTAGTTTTCCGGCCCAAGTTCATTATTCATAGATCAAATGGAATATATATATATATATATGAATACATCTGATTTCCCCTGTTATGTTCGACAATCTGTGAATAAAATCATTATAAACGGTGACAGTTTATACATGTCAAATAATTTTATTTCAAAATTATCAATAGGAATATGCCTGAAGCATTCGATTAATTACAAGAATACAAAATCTATATTGTTTAAAGGCAGTGTTCTACACTCATCTCAATTAAGAAATGATTTAAGAATATATCTTTTCCTCTAAAACGCTTACTTTTACCTCTTATATCAATGTTGGTGAAATGATGGTGAAGGCTATAACATAATCAGTTGTCTTCTCTTTCAAGTACTAAACAGCTATAATTATCCTTGTTTATTATTGGGTATTTGGTGATGGATTTATCACGGTGAGAGATCACGTGGCATGGAGGGAGAATGAATTTTAACACAGTGGCACGCAAGCCGAGCAAAAACGGCCGGCTTTTAAAGGTCAATGATAGGCAATCAATGTTATGTTAATGTCATATGATACTATAAATTATGACTATCTGCAGGTATCATTTAAGTGTATGCACGGTCGTTTGAGATAAAAGTGATTATAATATACCTTTACTATAGCCGTGTTTTCATTATGCTCGGTATGGACGCCATTATTTAATAAACTCTTTTTGCCTATTGACTTCATTCCAGTTGATGCCCCACGTACATAATATATCAAATCGCTGCTACATTGTCTGCTTCAGTCGTTATGCATATAATCCTTTTCTTCTTCGTTTAATGATGTTTAATTTTCAAGAAAAGAAATGAATAGATAAACGTATCAATTCGGGTTAAATACAAACCTCAAACATATTACATTTAAAGATCATTCTTTAAATGCTTACCTTGATTTTTCTTTCTAGAATGGTCCCTTCATTAACAAAGTTCCAGGACATTAACACAATCAAATTGAACGAAACATTGAATATTGCATGCCCAGTGAACTTGCTGTGTTCTATTTTAATGACAAGACAAAATATGTACTGATATACTAATATATATAAAACAACATATGCATGGATTCATTATCTAACGATCATACTTTAAAGAATCTGGTATAGCAAGATACTACATTAACTACGTAATACTTTCATATATATATTTTAATTACATTACATTAGTCAAAAGTATTATTGTTTACGCTTTTACAATACAATGTAAAATATATATATATAAATCAATGGTAAAAAAAAAAGTATATTTATTTTTGAAAATTTGAGTTAGCTTGTATTCCTCAATATTCAAAAATATGTAATAAAATGCCATCATATTATTTAGATCATGATTGAGGTAAACTGTTTAGGTGCAGAATAATTTATTGTTATGATGATCAATCCGCCTACAACGTTTAGTAACATGGTGTAGATATTGCTCTGTTAGGATGTTTTTCAACATAAGGAACAGGTAATAAGCATGTCGTGCTCATGATGGGTTTAAGAATGTCAAAAGGTTTCACACAAATTAACATGGTATTTTTTTTATAATGTTTTTATTCTACAGCATGTTGTGTTTATTCAGCTATTAGTTTCTCTATATAAGAATAATTATAATTATTCAGTATTCAGTTAGATATTCATGATTTGTTTAATGTAAATACAATTGTAAACAAAAACGTCTCATTATTTAACACAATTAAGTAACACGCTACAATTTCCATTTGCATGTGTATTTATGCTACAATAGGTTCAAAGTGTATAATTCAGTTTCTTTATATATTCTCGATACTTGCTCTGTTGATATTTCTACTTTTTGTAACTGCTTTATCGTGGAATATTTACAAGATATTCAACACTTGCAGCATATATATAATTTTCTTCCAAGACATTTAACCAATGAATTGATACAGACCTAATTGTTAATTACATTAGATCCATTATGCTTTATGTACACATAACAATTACAACTGTTATCAACAGTGATCTAACATTGTTGAAAATTAAGAAAACAATACGAGATATTTTATACCATCACTATAGAGAAAACTGTATTTTATCATATTGGAAACAATTTAAAATATATTTATGTATTACTAATTATAAACGTTAGATAGCGTATCCTTATCAACATTGACCAGACAGGATTTGCCGCTCCCACAATGCATGCCGTCGACAACAATAGTAAAAAATGCAGTAATACTTTAAATCAAATCATTCAGAACAAATAGCTTCAAGATAGCATTACCGCTAAAATTAAGATTTTGATCAATTAGATGAAAGAGCAGTAATTAATCATATAACAATTAAAATACTATTTTTACTTTTATCACCTGCCTCGTTCTGAGATATATATGATATATATTCACAGGATGCAAGGTTCAAATTCTATAGAAAAGATTAATTTTCGGAACACACTAATCAGAGATGCCTGCGAATGTTCTTAATCCGTTATATTTTATTTTTCAGCAAAGAGCGATTAGAATCGAAGCAGTTGCCAGAGATCAAATGGAAAAATATGAAAAATACATTAAAAATCTGAAAGCTAAAGTCGAAGTTCAACGCGAAGCACGCAGAAAGCAGTATGAGGAGTTAACGGAACGGCTGAGACAGAAGGAAGAAGAGGTATAGCTGATATTGACAAAACTAGCAAATTTGATAGGTTAATAGAATATCGCTAGTCAGCAATGCACATCTAACACAGGTTTACTCATTTCGAATATGTTTAGGATACATTATCTATTTTACAAAGTTACCTGCATATCGAACAATGTAAAATGAGTTACAAAGCGTACTTATATTTGACTAAATAGGGGTAATTCTTAAGATACATCTGTATGTTTTTTTATCGTGACAGGTTCATAATTGGAGGTCTTACTCATCAATTCATCTATAAGTGTATACATGTCACAAAGAATCAACGGATAGTTAGTAAATTAATTTGGATTTTTTTCTCATGGGATATATCGTGAACGTCAGCCAAAGCAAAGGACATGAAGGTGTTTTATGAATATTTGGGGACCGACGGCATTCTGTTTCTTTGATTTCAGGATAAAAAACGCCGATATCTTGTATTAAAAAGACCTAAGATGGAATATGTCCACGACAAAAAATATCTCAAGAAACTCCCAAAATCTAAGTTTACAAAGGTTTGTAAAATAAAGAAGAGGATAAGAATGACTTTTTTATCAAGGACTGCATTACTGTCGTGTATTTTGTTTAATTCATACTTAAACAAACTACATTTTTGCATTGCAAAAACTGAAATAAAATAAAATGAGTTTTTTTTTTTCGAAATCATTGATAAATATTGATAAAAATTGTTGAAATTTGGTAATTATACAAATCAAACGTTAATTGCAGGGTAGGTGCCTTGTACTTCCGGAACATCGTGATAACTTCCTCCTGTTGTTTTCCTTTAAATGGCATCATGTTAACAGTTAACAGTTCATCATCAAATATCGTTTGTTAACACTTTTGTATTCAGTATAATAAATTTGCTTTTTGTAAACTATCTTTTAAAATTTGTAATCCATTTGCTTAAAATGTATCTTTAGTTAAGATTTGAACACGACATCGTTGTTTTAAGATGGTGCTATTATCCGATGATCTACAAAAGAAAGGGGTTTTAAGCAACAGGGCAGATGTAGACAGATTCTGGAAGGATTACGGAAAATCTGGGTTGGAAACAGACATATTTGCGGCAAAAGATCCACTGAAAGAAGGTAAAGATAATCCTATTGGTTTTTGCCCTAATCCTTACACTCACACCTGACGGGTTCAAATCCTCAAATAGTTCATTCTTCATTTATTGTTACTTGTGTTAGGGACAAAACGCAAACAACTCTATTGACGTTAAATGTAAATAATGACGATGTTAAGAATAATATCATTAAATACGCCTATGTCAAACTTGTTTCGTATAGTCTGTAATTGCCATCATTTTGATACAAATGAGTTTAAAAGAAGCATGATTCTCCGTTTATTTTCCCTAGAAGTCAGGTGATTTAAAGTTCACATGGTATGCAGTAAACCACCGAGTCAATTGTGTGACGTCATTCATAAACACAATGATTAATGTAACATACTTTGTAATTAACATTGATAGCATGACCTTTAACAATGCAGAGCACATACGTTTGTGATAAAAGAATGTAACTAAGGACTGAGTAAAATATTTAGTCAATATTTCTGTCCTAACTATGAAGCTGATTTAAGATTAGCATTGTGTGATATGTTTGAATTACTATATGATCCATTTATTCAGCTTCAAAATTCTTTCTCAGTTCAAGAATCAAATGAATGGATAGGAAGAAGACTAACTGGACCTCCCCCTCCAAGGAAAGACACACATGGCAATCGCGGTTACCCTCTGCCCCCCGTCAACATTAAGAAGAAGAAAAAGAGAAGACCTCAAATTGAAGATTCAACTGCATATGAAGGAACGTTAAAGGCGCCGAGTATTCACATAGAAGGCGATGCTGATGAAAGTGAAAAATGATTTTCCAAAGTGATTTATTCATTGTTTAGGTAGACTGAATAGAATATAACGTTTGGTAATACTTACCTTTGAATTCACAGGACCAGGCCAGACTGTACAACACTATGTGGAATATACCCTGGTAATGTGAGCAACACTGACGCATATGGATTCCCATTGATACAATTGTTTTCACTGATAAAGATAGCTAGGAACGAGTGCTTTGTACAGTTATCAAATCCAACGGGTCCTATATTTCGCGGTTTTGCAAGTCGAACCAAGTTCGACCAGCGAACTTCGAGCGTCTTCTATACGGACTATGATCTAACTATTGTAGACGCAAACTCAATTTGTTACATGTCGTGCGCATGTATAGAGATACAAGAAGTTACAATGCGCATGTCTAGTCGACTTTGCTCAACGACTTGCAACTAGATTTCATTTGCGCATGCGTCACCGTTTGTAAGCTCATGAGTGATTGGTTGTTGTTTATACGCACGTGTAATCACTTTAGACGGAACAGCCTGACCATAGTAAATAGTTGACGCTCGAAGAAGGCCCATCTTTATTGGTATACGTAAATATCTGATGTGTAGTATTTTCTCACTGTATCCTATGACCGAGAATATAACGAAAATAAACAACCCGCGAATATCACGAACAATACAGTATATGGGCTGCTGTTGTTTCATGCGGATTCTCAGCGAAAAACTTGTTTCCAAAGATTAATGTAGGTTGTAGCTAAGTAAAGTTGTCTCTTACTTAATCAAGTAGGTTTCCGTTAGCCATTGGACTCTCGTTGGACTTGATTTTGAAGAATTGTGAAGTTTTTCTCGTTGAATTAATGTTAGCAGGGCGAAATGTAAAACGGAAACCGGGAAAAGTGAAGCAATGTATATAAAGTTTGATATGCATCAAAATTATTATTTGTATTTATTAACAATGAAATATCAAAATCGACTGTGTATTTTGAGTTATTTGTATTAACGTCATACTTCACTAGCTAGCGATATGTTGTAAACATATATACGATATGAAACCAAGCAGATCAATTGCTCCATAGTCAAAATTCTATGATTTCGTTTTATATCAAACAAGTGGAGCGCGGGTTCGATTAATTCTATAGATTTCTCCCTATATAATATATAATTTAAACCTCCAGAAGAGTTTTTTCTTATTGGTTACCTTTTTAGGACGATGCTTTGATTCGCCGAAGCACTGAAACGATGTGACCGATAACTACCTTTCAGTATAAGTCTAAGTTTAGCTGGTAAACCACAGTTCTAATTAATCCAGTCCTGGTTTATTTTATCATAGACCTTCGACTTATTTTGAAAAATACATAAGATTGGTGTGTCTACCAGATAGTGTGTATGGCAAATAGGTGCTAAACAGAAATAATAGGGAAAAGAAGTAAAAAAAGCTTATATTTGATAAAAGACAATATGTCAACCTTTTAAATATTTGAGATCACTAACTTAAGCACTTTATCACTTTATAAGTTAATTGCTTTTCTTATGAAGTTATAAGCTTAATATTGAAAACAAAGAATATGTTTCACGAGGTTATTGATTCTTAAGTCTTTGTTAACCGAACCTTGTATTTAAGGAAGTAATAAATATATATCAACTGGTATAATGCAGGTCTTACAAAACCATGATCCAAAATTTCTCCAGAAAGACTTGTAGAATCCGTTAAGTATGTTTGGTATAACATCAAATATACTTCACGGATTCTACAAGTCTTTCTGGAGAAATGCTTCATTACTATCAGGGCAAAATAAGTATTATCGTTCAACGAGACCGGAGTTATCTTCCTTACACCAAAAACGGCTACCCCATGTTTTATATAAACAACTTGAGAATAAAAAATATATATATATATATATAACATAAATTAATAGGGACTGTTGTAATTTAGATTTTATCTGTGCTGCATATTGTCTCCTCCAATAAGACGCTTTATATGTCTTTTGTCACATTATTTAAGTTTAATACTGTGTGTCAAAAATTAACTATACCTTCGTTTTATCGTAAATTGAAATGTGTTTATACGTGCAAGAATAATAGTTATACGTTGTTGGACTAAAATCAACGTTGAAGTAACAGGTATACTAGGTTACTGACCTATCGCCTCATATAACCAACTCATCTGGATAAAAGTCCCTTGTAGCATTGCGAGTAAGGTGGGCAAAAATAGTAGCGGAGAAAAGAAATGCAAGTTTTTTTTTCTGATATCATTTTAGACACGTGGTCTTAGTTCAAATAAATTTCACATTGAGGTAAATCCGTGCATTATGAAAATATTCTTCAGTTAAAATTCAGTCGACCGTGACCCCACTCAAAGCCGCAAGCTTTCAGCGGATTTGGTAAGAAAGGGTACTCTTGCACAATATGTGCTGGCAAATCATTACAAATCGGACATTGGAACAGTACAGATCAGTTACACAACATTTCTATTCGAAGCAATTGTACAGCGAAATGCCGCGATTGAGTGAAGTCGATAGGGGTTAGTTTCATTGCTCTGTAATGCAGGGGCATTCGCAACGTCATGTAGCCCAGCAATATGGTGTACATGAGACAACAATATCCCGTTTAGTTCGGCGTCTCCAAGTCACCGGGAGATTGAGTGACCGTCCCAGGAGCGGACGCCCGCGCATTCCGTCGCGACGTCCAGATAGAGGCATACGTCTCTCGTACCTGCATAACCAATTTTAGACGGCAACTGGGACTGCACGTCAAGTTGTCGGCACTCAGGGTCGACCAGTGTGTCCAGGAACGGTACGAATCCGTTGGGGAGTTTCATTTAAGGCCACGATGTCCCTAGATTCGTCCGCTACTTACGCTTAGGCGACGCCAACGTCGAATGATGTGGCTGCTTACACAGGAGCTTATTGTTTTCGTTTGGCCCATTTAAGACGCGTGTTGTTCACTGACGAGTCCCGCTTTACGCTTTACAGGTCAGATGGACGAAAACGTGTCTACCGACGCATTGGTTAGCGATATTTTGACGCTTACGTAACGGAAAGCGACAGATTCGGGGGAGGATCTGTTATGGTATGGGCAGGGATATCACGGCGTGAAAACACCTCTCGTGGTTATCAATGGTAATATTACAGCAGTAAGATATCGGGATCAGGTCTTGAGACAACGCGTTCTTCCTCTTATCCATTATACATTAACATTACGTTGCAGCAGGACAACGCGAGGCCCTATGTTGCTAAGGTTGGCAATGACTTTCTGGCTCAAAACAACATTCCAGTGATTGGCCACCATACCGTCCAGATATATCACAAATCAACCATTTGTGGGACTAGCTAGACAGGAGGGCTAGGAAGCGCGTCTACGTCTCGTATAACGTCACTCAACTCACGCAGATCATTATTCAGGAGTGGAATAATATCCCTCAAAGGTCAATAAACACCTTGATGGGGTCAATGTTAAGGAGAGTAAAAACAGCGACTCATGCCAGGAATGGGCACACAGACTACTGATTTGGATCAGGGAAAGGCGTAGGGTACAATTATTCACGTAAACACCGTCTGTGATAGGACAAGAAAAATCATCAAATGTATTCAGAAATGATAAAATAATCGAGAAACCAACACCATGAACACATCATCAAAGAATCATGTAAAATAGTAAATATCGAAAATAAACATTTCTTTTTTCCACTAGTATAGCTAGATTACTTCAATAGCTCAATTACTTCAAAGGCTGTTTTAAGTAAAACTAAATTATCAACCTATTTTTCGGTGAATACAATGATTTATCAACCTGGAAAAGTGATATTATTTAACACCGAAGAGGTTGATATCTGTTTTATTATATGAAATTTCCATCAATATTTTCACATTTTAAAATGATCGGATAGAAAGAAGGTGAATGATCGATAGTAGGAACTAGTTGAAACGTAGAATGTTGAAAAATACATTAAGACAGAGATAAACTCAGATTTAAATTTAAAATTCATTTCGAATTTTATAATGTTCTAAACACAACTGGCCTAAATGAATATGCGAATTATGAAAAATAAAGTTTCAGATGGAATTGCATTTTGAGAAAAGCTGTAAAACATTGTCGTTAGAGACTCTTTGTTGCAGCTTAAAAAGTGTATCGTTGTTTACCTTTCGAATTCCTTCCTGACCGTTAATAGTATCGATGTCAGAATGGATGGTGACACAATAACAATCATTTGTATTACTATATAACTATTACTATATCAGGGTATAAATTCGTGTTGATTTTGGGTCCATATAATATATGAGCTAAGTGAAAACGCTTAGAATCAATCGACCAATCAGGAAAAGGGAGATATTAATACGTTTTACACTTCCACTAGGAACTAAAATGGCGCAAACTGTAAAACTGAAACTAGGCCAAATCCCACCCTTGAAGATGAGAGTTGACGTTTATTTTGTAAAAGAAAACAACAACATACATATGTACAGTGTATTTGTAATTAAAGCTTTTTTAGCAGTAAGGGAAATATCTCTTTGATCAATAAGCAAAATTTGTGACGATGTGCATGCCTACAACATTCTGAGGTTCATCTCGGAACAATGTGCTATATCTTTAATTAGCCAATTTTAACATCAATGCTGTAAATACATAAGGCCAGTTATGCTTAACAAACAAAAGAAACATGTCATTTAATTTTCCTTTTATTTGAAATCCAAAACACACATGCACATTGATGAAACAAATAATTTTCATTAGAAATCCGTGTGAAATTACAAACATGAATTTTCTACACTAGTCATGCGGATACAAAGTTAGACAACGTACAAAGACTCGGAAGGATTGCAAGACCGACGTGTGGAAATAACAATATCAAATTATTTCAGCTTTAGCAAGCAAATATATGTGTCAGGTTTCCATACAACTTGGAGCACAGAATATCAGTTTAACTTCAAGTTTTGTTTTGTTTTTTCCCTTCTCGATGGCATTGGCTTTTTTCAAAGAACATATCTTAAATTCTCCTTTCATTATTTATTATTGATTGATTTATTGACACAGTGTAAATATGCTTTGTAATAACAGTATATACCGTATGTAAATTATCAAACCAATTTAATCATATGGATTCAACTGAATGCCAGAATTTGTCTATTGAAACCACGCCAACATATGTTTCGCAGATGTCATTCAATACCAAGGTGAGAAAAGCTGACGATGTCTCATAATCGCTCCGAGTCTCTGTGTGATACTGCTGTTTTCAATTGTTATACACAAGCGATTCAAGGTTTAGAAACTTATGTGCGTGTAAATAACACACACCTGACGTCAAAAAAATATCAATGATGTTCAGGAATGGACTGAATCTACCTGGAATGTTCATAAAAGTTACTGATATAAAAACAATTAAGACATGTTTGTAACAAATATGACATAAATGAAAACAATATCTGACAAAGCTTTTAAAACGGAATGTGAAAGATCCAGACTTAATTTTCGTCGAATTAGTGAAATGGTCATTGTACAATATGATTCATTTCACTGGGCTACATTTCATTCATAAGACTACGTTATTTTTAGGTTTAACGTATGATATTATTCAAACGATTATAGTGTCTGAAGCCTTTAGATTAAATACGATTCCGCTATGTGCAGACATTGTATATGCTACAATTCATCGATTCATTCGTCTGTTGTGCTTTAAGCTCGCTAAAATGTGTGAATTTATAGCAAAGGTACATGGATGGTGTCGCCGATGAAGCAGAAGGCTGATATCCTGCCAGACTCTCAGGACTATATACATCGTAAAATGTGAAATTATCTCGTCATTATAAATGGATCTACCTATTGCCATCGTCAAGGACGCCCCATCAATAAGTTTGGGAGAAAGGGGTAGAGGTCAATGTATGGTATCATTGCCATGTCTCTTTTTAAGAATATTTAATTTGTTACAATTTTATTTTATTTTTACATCCAATGTTTCAGACATGGTGGTCGTGTTCGGTACATTTATAAAGTGTCGCAAAATATTTTGCTTAAAAGTCTTATTACCGAATTTGGCAAGATATCAACATTAAGGACGGCAAATTTGCCATATGATACCAAATATTATCAAGTATATTTATAATAAATTAGATAAAAAGTACTTTAATATGTAAAACACACATAAACATATTTCTCATCACCACATCAAATGTATATGAAATAATCTCGAAGTATACAAATATAGATATCTGTAAATATTTAATATATATAGCAATTTACACTAACTCACAACATATAGACGTAAATGTGCTATCAATAATGTATACACTACAGAAAACTGGAAACATTTTATTCCGATCAATATATTCCAAATAAAAAACAAAACAAAAACAAAAAAAGAAGATGGAATGAGAAATGAGAAATTATGCAGATAATTATTAGTTTATGAAAATTTACAATATATGTACTGAAAATGTAGAAAATACAAAATTTAAGATAGATATTTTAAATGAAACATATTTCGTATGTTCCATTAGTGAATAATATTATATCACTTAAATTAACCGTATGATTAATATGACACATAGTGAAATTTTGATTAGGTGGGTATTATACTTAAATGATTTGATTTGCGGCTGAATATGCCATACGTATGCTATTAAGATTGCATTATATCCACGGAAATAGCGAAAAGTGTAACCTTACAAACTACTACAGAATCATGAAGAAATTGTATGTTCTCAGTCCTTTTTTTTCTACAAAATTTAGATATAGGCTACACATAAATTCAGAACGATTTCCTTACACTTACATATACTAATATTGCGAAAGATATTGAATCACACAAAATGTTTTTGTGCTTTAAGATAATATCTCCTTTATGATTTTAACGCATACGATTTGTCTAAGGACCAACTTGAATATATTTTTTTATGTTGTGGAGATATAACACAAAATCGGATTGTACGCTGAATAAACCAAAACAAAGAACTATTATTAACTAAATCCTTATAATTTGATTTAAAATACACAATCATGCGGAATACCTTTTTTTATTGATAAACTCCATTCTCTTAGAAATCAGAACGCCGCTATATCAGCGGTGTTATAAACTACGAAGTTATTTTTTACGTCATGGGATGATAATGTATGTTTAAGCTGATGAAAATGCTCGCTACATGCAAGATACAGTTAAAATGAAATATCATTATGTGACGAACAAAATCTAAATCACGCAATCTCCGGGACTCACAGGTGTATATATAGTTAAAAATTAAAAGTTGTTAGTCTACAAAAGGTAGTCTAATGGTAAACAATACTCTACGTACTACACAGTCTTATACAAATGTGTCACATAACACCTTTCAATATACATCAGTAAATCGATTTCTATAGAAAATACTGACATTTCTACTTACAATAATCATAATAAAGACTAATAGCAGACGCACTAGGCAAGTAAAGGTGTACATCCAATTGTTCAATTCTAGATTTACAACTCCATCCTGGGAGTCAGCCTTTTCTGCAAATATCATACATTGCCAGTGCTGTATATGATTCGTGTTTTAATATGTATTCCGCATTAGGTATTCTCAAATCAGCTTATGGATGTATGCTACCTTACCTTACATGGACATTGATTGTTTTCTAATAAATATGCCATACTTAAGATATGAAAACTTCCATATCTGCTTTTACTTGATTTAATGGCTTATTGATTGAGCACGTAACACACTGTTATTTAAAAATCATACAATTAATTAATACCGCGAGAAGGCTATGCGATGATTGTTCCATGTATGTAAGGTAGCTTATACCCTTCAATTCCAAACACTGTAACATGTACATGTACATCAAGCTTCATGTATATTATAGACTAATATCACATACGATTTACATACAAGTTTTAGACAAACCGTCTATATTTCATTTCATGATTCCAACGAAGCACCAGTGCCTTTCCCGCATGAGGAAGAGGTCATTAGACAAGGGAAGTGATCCCCGATCATGTCATCAATTGGGAGTTGATGTATGCCTGTCGATTCCAGTGAATTCAATCGATTAACTTGCATCCAAAACTAGAAAAGATGAAAACAAAAGTATTTTAAGATATCATTTCACTAGCAGAACCATAACAACATACGACTATATGAAGTTATATGAGAAACGTGGGTAGTTTAAAGATTATTATCGACGGAATTATTTTTTGATCAACAATATTTGTTCGTTAGGCAAAAGCGATAGTTTCCATTACATGAGTTTTTTATTGCCTTAAAAACTTCCTATCTATTTCCAAATAAAACGGCGATCACTTGCAATCATTTTTGTCTCGTGCTGTTAATATATGTAGTTAGTGTTTTATTCACCTTCATATTGGTAACTCTGAACCCAATTACATCAAAAGCAAAGCACTTAATTTTGGCAAATAGGAAGTCATTTAATTAATATTCCGGCATAAAGTAAAACGTTATTTCGCTTTGTCTCATTCTCCTATGCTCCTGCCTCCTTTTCGATACACCTATCCCATACTCAACAGTCCCTCATTCTCCTTCACTCCTGTCTCCTTTTCCGATGTCCCTATCTCATACCCAACCGTCTCTCATTCTCCTTCACTCCTGTCTCCTTTTCCGATGTCCCTATCTCATACCCAACCGTCTCTCATTCTCCTTCACTCCTGCCTCCTTTTCGATACACCTATCCCATACACAACAGTCCCTCATTCTCCTTCACTCCTGCCTCCTTTTCGATACATCTATCCCATACTCAACAGTCCCTCATTCTCCTTCACTCCTGCCTCCTTTTCGATACACCTATCCCATACTCAACAGTCCCTCATTCTCCTTCACTCCTGCCTCCTTTTCGATGTCCCTATCTCATACTCAACAGTCCCTCATTCTCCTTCACTCCTGTCTCCTTTTCCGATGTCCCTATCTCATACTCAACCGTCTCCTTTTCTCGTACACTCCTGTCTTTTTTCCTATACCCCTATCACATACATTGCCGTTTCTTTCACAGTCCCACATTACCACAATCTCTCCATCATTCTTCAGTGTCCGCGCCAGACATTACCACAATCTCTCAATCATTCCTCCGTGTCCACAGCCCCATTTTATTCATCATTTGCCCGTTGCCACGCCCCAAATTACGACCACCTCTCCATCATTTCCTCCCACGTTTCATTTTCCCACGCTTTCATTGTCACATTCATTTCCAGACCACCTTCGCACGCTCTGATTCTCACAAACAATTTCCTGAACTATCTTCCCATACCTATACCTCAACTCCCACGTCCCCTTTTACAATTTCCTTCTATAATGAATCGCTCCCCTCCTTCACGATCCATTCTCTCCCATGCACAAACGTTAGCAAAATTGTCATACTTGGTGTCTTCTCGTTGTCAACTTCGTCTTCATCATCGAATACACCTGCATTATCATTGACACCATTTAATCGTATACTGTCTATGTCAGCCACTCCTTCGCTAGACTCCTCGGATATTTTGGTCTCCAGCACTCTAGATTGAGACGATTCTGACCGCCGTGTCTGATTCTTATGATGGGCGGCATAGTACTTCAGGAAGGACGTGATACTCCTGCGTCCTTGCTGCAAAAAATAATCATATTACAGTGTAAATTATTGAATTAAAAGATTAAAAGCAACAAACTTGTTACTATCTAACAAATTCAAGAATTGGCAGAAGAAAAAACAGTTCTCTGTAATATTAGTGTTACCAACCCAAAAGAGAAAACTCGTTAATATGCCAGAGTGTTAACACAGAGGGTTAAAAAAAGAAAAAGAAATCGAGTTCCGTAATGTGACGCCCCATAATATATTGAGCACTTTACTACACTTAACCTATAACCAGAAGATAACAATCACTGGAATGACACTTTGAAAGGATGCACCATACAAAAGAGAGACTATTAAAGGGAATATATTGATATAGATAGTGTAGATAACCAGTACATAGACTGTTAAAGGGAATATACTGATATAGAGAGTGTAGATAGCTAGCGCACAGACTGTTAAAGGGAATGTATTAATATAGATAGTGTAGATAGCTATTACACAGACCATTAAAGGGAATATATTGATATTTGTAACCTTTCAGAAATAAAATTATGAAAATAAAAGAAAAAATTAAATCAGATTAAAACAAAGAAGGAAAAGTAGGTAAATCTCTAACAGCAATATTAACGTCAGTCCGACTGACATTATACTATAATGTTAATCAATGATTGTATATAGTACAACTATTGCGGACGAATATATATGTATATCGAAATGAATAACGTCACTTACCTCAACCACAAAGTCTCGATCTCCTTTCTCCAATTTGAAATCTGATGTGCCCACGTGGCCAGTATTAATGCCAACAGTTCTATCTAGATCCTTGTCCTGTGATGTAAACAAATTCGATCCGAAATACAGTAGGTTGTAAAAATGTATTAGGACAACTTAGCGAACGAGAACCGGAAATGGTAAACCCTGCATTCGAAAACGATTAAAGCAACCCGCTAATTATGTCGATGTATCCTGATCACCGTACATAAAAGGTCACAATGCCGTCACTTTCAGTAAAAACACCCCAGTCCTCAGACAACACTGCCGCTTACACCAACACATATACCGATGTACATCAAAAACATATCTTCCCGGCCTGGAAACCAACGATTCAGAAAGGACCACACTCCGTGTGATATACCAAATTCATATATTATTTATGAAAATGTGTGTTCTATTTAAACTAAAACCTGTTAGAATTATATATAAAAAAAGAGATAATAAACGTCAAAGCAACCGAAAAATTAAATAATTTCTGGCATCTAACGAATAGACAAACAATTGAAGGGCGGTTTGAAGTGATACAGGCCTAGATATAGATTAAGATATAATGAACGTCGTGATGACTGCCATGAAGCAATATATATACATAAATAGTTTGGTTCCTGGGAAAAAATGAGTATATACCTGTACAAATATCCTCTTCACATTGGTAAGAAGTGCGCTTTGAAGCGTGTCAAAGAATGACATGAGGCCATCAATATTTTTTCGCTGGTAGCCTATATACCTCTGTTGGAGAAACACTCCTGTGTTTTCTACGAAGTGGATTAGCTCATGGTACTCAATCTGGAATTAACAAGAATAGTGGCATCGTACATTGATCTTGAGTTTGAATGGTGAGACGCTGTATGAGACATGACCGATATCAGCTTTCGATATCAGCTTGCACATTATGAACTCGGGTAGTTACAGTTCTTCTTACCAAATAGTATCTGTATCGTGAATAATGTCTTGTTATAGAAAACGCAAATAAATATTTTATATATTTAGCAGACGACGGAATAGCTGTTTGATACACAAGTTTTCATGTATCGTAGCAGACGACTGATGTTTACATTATGTGATATTTACATCTCTGAGTAGACCTATAGTGTATATGCCATTGTTTGAGTTTTTTAAAATTAAAAAAAAAGATGACATGTGATAATACTAAATTACTAAGGTTATGATATTGTCCGCTGGTCTACTATTTCGATTATACAATTGTAGATATGAGGTATGGAAAGAAATTCTAAACATGTAAGATGATAAAATCAGGACATTCACCGTCATTGCTTTCAATGTTTACAAAATAATATGGGGCTCTTTAAAGTTTCCCTCTATAAATGCATATAACGAGGCAGATTCTGGCCTAGTGATATTGGTGAGGTGAACCAGATGACGCGTCGGACCACGTGACTAACTAGCTCATTAATTTTTTTTCAGCCAGCAGCAATATCCCCCTACTGGCACAAAATAGATAAACAGCTTTGTAAGGCGAGGTGGAAACCTGTGTCAGCCAACATTTATGGGGTCGGGCTAACAGAAAATGGGAAAATACCCTATGTGTCCAAAACCCTTTAATTTGTAGAAAGTCATGCACGTATGGTAACACACGTCTAGACAGCGACATAGTTATGATCAGTCACATATATAATGAGAAATAATCGATGTAGTACTTTACAGGCTAGAAAGTTAGATTGTTGCGTTTATTTCCAGTTTATTTTAACTATAACAACTGTTACAAGAAAACTAAAAGTACACCAAATTGATTGATTCTGATAATTCACTTGACATGTGACCTTTGATGGCCTATATATTAACCTTTAGCATACTTCTACACTGTTTAAGTTATGGAATTGAAAAGTATACGATACTAATCTATAGTGCATTGTGTATTGATTTTTTTACGGCCTATTTGCAATTTGAATCATTTAGGGCCACCAGTTAAGAGGGACGTTCACTTAACGATCTACATCAAGCTTAATTTTTGGAGATAAAAATCGAAAAATCACTAATATCAAACAAGCAAGTTGCAACACACATTATATTATAGGTTATATTCTATTTGGCGTAAATAATCGAATATTAGCCATGTCCAAATTGTAACTAATAAGCATTTCATAGAGGTAACGTTCAGAAAAGGTAGCACGAGTAATGGGGAGGACAACCTCCTCTAGATAATTTTAACTACTCAGTATTATTTGACCTTTGAACATTGGTGACCTATATAGCGACCTTTCATATAACCTATCATTGTTATGAGATGAAAAGAAGATTTGCCATTTTGATGATCTCCTCATTCAGCTCGAGTTTCTATTTAATCTAAAATAAATAACCTCGTGATCAAACTCTACGTATTTTAAGCGTCAATTACTCAACAAACCGAAAAAAACATGATTAAAAGGAATCGTCTTGATCTTATGAAACAAATCTATGAAATATGGAATTTAGAATTCTTGCAACTTACCGGTGTTTCAGAAAGCTACATGCCCCTTTGGCTCTTGTTATACCAAGCCGAAATGTTTTAAAAATGAGTCATGGGAGACAACTTTATTTACATATATAGCAAAACATATTTAGCAACCCTGATATATAACCAGCTATCTTTAGAATCCTATTTGCTACGTACCATTGTTTTTAATTTAGCTTATCCATTTCGTTGTTTTGATTATAAACCAATTCCCTTTTGTCTGGTTTCAGATTGTGTAATCGTGATTTGATCGTTGACGGCAATTTTTATTTGGTGCCGACTAATCGGACTTGAGTCTTTTAGGTAATTCTTAGTTGGTCTAGCTTGGCATTGTTTTCTCTCTGGAAAGCTTTAATGGTGTTGACACTATTTCAAGCTGTATAAAGTGACATACAAATCATAATAAAATATTTACATTTCCACTGTGTGTTCTCTATATGAAGGTAGTAACAAAATTAGCGTTCATTCCTAGGCGAGCAATTAACCTGCCGCGTATGACTACATACAGTACATTGTTGACGGTGCCACGTAGAATGCAGAAGTGTGAATATAAAATCGCGTTTTATTACACATGAAATAATGTTTTATCAACTTTTAAACTTGTTAATAATTGTAAAATTGAAGACAACATTTCAATATTTTTCTTTCATGATGATTGAAATAATGAATTTGTGTGGAACTATATTTTGTGTACTTGTGTACTTGATTGCCTTTCCCGCCAAATTGGAACTATCTGTTACGCTGTTACATCGATCATTCAGCTGTTTCGTCACTACGTATAACGAGCGTAGAATACTGTTTCTTATGATTTTTTTCAAAGATTACGTTGAAAAATAGTTTTGAAATGTAAATATAAGAAATAATTGTTATTTTTTGTTGTTCACTGGTGTATGAACGGCATTTTTTGACAGATATTTCTTAAATGTAAATGATAGCCAGACTTGGTATGCACCGGATATGGTCGTTTCGAAATTAATGCAAATGCCCATCGTTTTTTTCTTTTTTACCTTTGGGGGAAAGGGGGATACATAAATGTTTCTACATTTCGACATGGTAAAAATATGACACAAATTTAACTATACAGATGTCTTTACCTCTCCATCGTCATCCTCATCTAACAGTTCAAAGGCTTTGTGGACATCGTAATCGTTTCCAAATAATATTTCGGCGCTCTGCTCAGAAAATTCGTCCTAAAACAAAAAACCGAAATCATATTCATGTAAGGAGTGAATTACTAATTATTTGATTTTGTTAATTTGGTTATCTCATATAAACTAATTTCTAAAGAAAGCCCGACTTTGAAGTTTGATATAAAATCACCAACGTGCAATATCTGTAAAAATGTACATGTATATTCCCTATCCAAATATTCATTTGCACCTCATTTTTTTTTATCAAAATTTAAATACATATAAGTTTAATTATAGACAGTTTTTATCTTAACAGTTATACACAATTATTGTGATCATAACGTGTATACACATGATTTTGAACATATGCCCAGTAAAATTGCTGGTGTATTTTTTCTTAAACACAGGTTCAGCGTCCCTCTTAACACTATCCAGTTGAGGTTAAACGTTGTTAAAGGAACAAACTCATTATATACACAATCCCGATGGCAGATAGCGCTTGCGACAGATTTCACTGTAACTTTTGAACATAATACCTAGCAAGCAATCAAACTCGGACATACGTCTGGGTCATTTGAAGCAAAAACAAAGAATAATGAAACTAATTGTAACGTACGTCAGCAAACGCAGCCTCCAGCTCGGTTTTGTTGATTGTTCCACCTCCGTCCATATCATGCTTCTGTAGCACCTGTAAGAAGAATGAACGAGTCTCTATACAATAGTGTATTTTAAGCTCTATATAGCATGTTGTTCTATATCTTTAAGGTTTTTAAAGAGGATAACAGTTCCATATTACTATTCTATAACAGAAATGCCCGGCGCACAATATTATGCTTGTCCGCACACCCCTGCGTTTAAATCGACCATAAATATCACATATGGATAAATTTAAGTGATGATTTAAAATTGCGTATGTGGGTTCAACAACTGGAACAGCATGTAAGCAAGTCTATTATATTCTGGCATTGTCATGTTATATAGAAACATTCAACTATACATTACTGCAGCGTTCTTTTACAAAGACAGGAAACATATCAGAAACTTTCATTGTTAAAAACGAAAGAAATTTCAAAATCGGGACGGGGAAGTGCAACAGAAAGAACAGCAAGCTATATAATATTGTATTGTATAATGAACCAGAAACATCACGTCATATATTACTACATTGCATAATCGTTCATGTATAAGACCCTTATTTAATGTTCCTTCTGTATCATTAATAAGGTTAAGCTGACGCACGCTTCGAACGCTCATCATATGGGAAGACGACTCACACTTGACATATCTATTCTTTTTCTCTATTTCCATCCTGTCGGTGAAATGTCTTTATGAACACAAATTGAAAATGTAATGCTCGTCGTTACGCAAAAAAAAGACCTTTTACGAAGGCACTCCATCAAGGATAATTACATTTTTATTTAGTTATGTTTAACCCCCGTTCATTTTCTAAGTGCATCATGGATTGTTTACGTTACCCTTAGGAATTCGTTTACTGCTATCGTCACTCTTCGATGCTCTCTGTGAACCGTCTCCTGTTGTTTCTTTTCTTCTTTCTTTTTTCTGTAAAGTATAATAAATAACACTATCTTAATAAGGACAGAAAAACGCAGTACGTATTTAGTATTGTGTTAACAGTGTTACGTAATCAAAAGTGACCCCAGTCTATTATATTCTATCCTCTGTGGTATGACTACCTCCCCTACCCCGCCTCGAATCGTGCTGCTGACAAACGGTTCTGACCCGACTTGACCTTAAACATTGAAAACAGATACTGAATATCAGTTAATTCCCCGATGCCACACCAAGATCCACGGAACGGTGTCTTATGAACGTGCTGACATTTTTCATTGCGGTAAAACAACCGACAAAAAAGGAAATGAAAGAACGGTCGACGTCTTGTTGCGAGGAGACATTTACTTTCTTCGTTTTACCCTTTAATTTTTACTTTTACGCCACGTGAAGCACTCGGAACTCTGAAACGTCTGTACTATATATGTTTACATAATGGAATATATTTAAACATTTTCTATCTCGCATTGCAACATAATACGTTACCTGGCAAGTTTGGTGTCGGGTAGTTCAGCCAAATGAGTCCCTATTCTTTGTTCCATGAGAAAACGGAACATCTCATGTTCAGAATCCGCATACTGCAACAGGTAAAAACACAAAACATGTAAACTGACAGGACGATACATCTATATTTCCTTGTATTTACATAAATACTTTTATACATTATATGATTTTAGTGTACGTTATATGATTTTAGTGTACGTTCATCATCTAGGAAGAGTGTGTCGAATCTGCACCTACGTGCACACTCTTAAGCTAATGATTGATAAGACTGATGTCTAACAATTGTTCGGAAATAAAATAAGCACAATTAAAAACGCACGTTTTGTTTGGGAAATAAGGCTTAAAAAGATATAAACACAGATAACATTATTTTTATAGAGCGGTTACTCGTATCTGTATATCATAGCGCAGTACAGAAATTTGTTTCAAAAATTTAATTACAATGAACAAAATCTGAAAAGTTAAGAGCACGCAAATTAAATAAATGTCAAAACGAAGCCTAAGTCTGCACGCGGTTAAGCTCCCCTTATAACCGTCAGTACTAGTTCATTCAAAAAGAATTTATAAAAACAATTGCTGTCTATTTGTAGAGAGCGCGCTTAATATAGGAGCTACAAGGAGTGTACGATGCCTATCTGATGTAACTCTGATCCATAGTATACGTAGTGTAATAGTGATCAGCAACCAAATGGAATGTTACGGCGGCTCGTACATACAATAAATACATCATTGTTTGCAGACCAGAAGTAGTTGATAAAAACAACGAGATATACACTGCAATGGTAAATGATGGGCTTTGATATATACTTCAATTATAAAGTAAATGAACTAGCAAACACGCGTAACCCCTCTTCTCTCTAGAGTAACGCATACCACTCTCCTAATAAATTAGCATACACACATACCTTCTCTCCTCTCTAGCATGACACATAACGCGTTATTCTTTATCAATGAGTAAACACACATACCCTCTCCTTCCTACATGTAGCTTGACACATATAACCTCCTCAATTATAAACTAGTAAATTCTTTCCTTTCTATCGTAACACATACAATTGTTTTCCTGATTAACTACTAGTCACACATGCCTTCCCACTTTAGGTAACACATTCGACTCTCTTTCTTTATACAAGTAAACACATATACCGACTCCGGCTTGACACATACCATTCTCTCCTTCACAAACTGATAAACACACATACTCTTCCCTCTCTACAGTAACATATACCATTCTCTCCTTCACAAACTGTTAAACACACATACTCTTCCCTCTCTACAGTAACATATACACTCTCTCCTTCACAAACTGTTAAACACACATACTCTTCCCTCTCTACAGTAACACATACCATTCTCTCCTTCACAAACTGTTAAACACACATACCCTTCCCTCTCTACAGTAACATATACACTCTCTCCTTCACAAACTGATAAACACACATACTCTTCCCTCTCTACAGTAACATATACACTCTCTCCTTCACAAACTGTTAAACACACATACTCTTCCCTCTCTACAGTAACACATACCATTCTCTCCTTCACAAACTGTTAAACACACATACCCTTCCCTCTCTACAGTAACATATACACTCTCTCCTTCACAAACTGATAAACACACATACTCTTCCCTCTCTACAGTAACATATACACTCTCTCCTTCACAAACTGATAAACACACATACTCTTCCCTCTCTACAGTAACATATACACTCTCTCCTTCACAAACTGTTAAACACACATACTCTTCCCTCTCTACAGTAACACATACCTGTCTCTCCTTCACAAACTGTTAAACACACATACTCTTCCCTCTCTACAGTAACACATACCGTGCTCTCCTTCACAAACTGTTAAACACACATACCCTTCCCTCTCTACCTCTCAACACATACCACTCTCTCCTTCACAAACTTGTAAACACACATTATCCCTCCTGTCTACAGTAACACATACCACACTCTACCTCTCAACACATACCACCCTCTACCTCTCAACACATACCACCCTCTACCTCTCAACACATACCACTCTCTACCTCTCAACACATACCACCCTCTACCTCTCAACACATACGACTCTCTACCTCTCAACACATTACACTCTCTACCTCTCAACACATACCACTCTCTACCTCTCAACACACACCACTCTCTCCTTCTCAACACATACAACTCTCTTCCTCTCAACACATACCACTCTCTACCTATCAACAAATACCACTCTCTACCTCTCAACACATACCACTCTCTACCTCTCAACACACACCATTCTCTACCTCTCAACACATACCACCCTCAACCTCTCAACACATACCACCCTCTACCTCTCAGCACATACCACACTCTACCTCTCAACACATACCATCCTCTACCTCAAAACATATACCACCCTCTACCTCTCGACACACATCACTCTCTACCTCTCGACACATACCACCCTCTACCTCTCAACACATACCACTCTCTACCTCTTAACACATACCACCCTCTACCTCTCAACACATACCACTCTCTACCTCTTAACACATACCACCCTCTACCTCTCAACACATACCATTCTCTACATATCAACACATACCACTCTCTACCTCTCAATACATACCACACTCTACCTTTCAACACATACCACTCTCTAACTCTTAACACATACCACTCTCTACCTCTCAACACATAACCACACTCTACCTTTCAACACATACCACTCTGTACCTCACAAAGTAGTAAAACATCCTCCCCGTCTCTAGAGACATACCTCTCTCTTCCTTTATACTAGTCTAGTGAACAGATATATCCTCCCCGTCACCAGAGACATACCTCTCTCTTCCTTTATACTAGTCTAGTGAACAGATATATCCTCCCCGTCACCAGAGACATACCTCTCTCTTCCTTTATACTAGTCTAGTGAACAGATATATCCTCCACGTCACCAGAGACATACCTCTCTCTTCCTTTATACTAGTCTAGTGAACAGATATATCCTCCCCGTCTCCAGAGACATACCTCTCTCTTCCTTTATACTAGTGTAGTGAACAGATATATCCTCCCTGTCACCAGAGACATACCTCTCTCTTCCTTTATACTAGTCTAGTGAACAGATATATCCTCCCCGTCACCAGAGACATACCTCTCTCTTCCTTTATACTAGTCTAGTGAACAGATATATCCTCCCCGTCACCAGAGACATACCTCTCTCTTCCTTTATACTAGTCTAGTGAACAGATATATCCTCCCCGTCACCAGAGACATACCTCTCTCTTCCTTTATACTAGTCTAGTGAACAGATATATCCTCCCCGTCACCAGAGACATACCTCTCTCTTCCTTTATACTAGTCTAGTGAACAGATATATCCTCCCCGTCTCCAGAGACATACCTCTCTCTTCCTTTATACTAGTCTAGTGAACAGATATATCCTCCACGTCACCAGAGACATACCTCTCTCTTCCTTTATACTAGTCTAGTGAACAGATATATCCTCCCCGTCACCAGAGACATACCTCTCTCTTCCTTTATACTAGTCTAGTGAACAGATATATCCTCCACGTCACCAGAGACATACCTCTCTCTTCCTTTATACTAGTCTAGTGAACAGATATATCCTCCCTGTCACCAGAGACATACCTCTCTCTTCCTTTATACTAGTCTAGTGAACAGATATATCCTCCACGTCACCAGAGACATACCTCTCTCTTCCTTTATACTAGTCTAGTGAACAGATATATCCTCCCCGTCACCAGAGACATACCTCTATCTTCCTTTATACTAGTGTAGTGAACAGATATATCCTCCCTGTCACCAGAGACATACCTCTCTCTTCCTTTATACTAGTCTAGTGAACAGATATATCCTCCCCGTCACCAGAGACATACCTCTCTCTTCCTTTATACTAGTCTAGTGAACAGATATATCCTCCCCGTCACCAGAGACATACCTCTCTCTTCCTTTATACTAGTCTAGTGAACAGATATATCCTCCCCGTCACCAGAGACATACCTCTCTCTTCCTTTATACTAGTCTAGTGAACAGATATATCCTCCCCGTCACCAGAGACATACCTCTCTCTTCCTTTATACTAGTCTAGTGAACAGATATATCCTCCCCGTCACCAGAGACATACCTCTCTCTTCCTTTATACTAGTCTAGTGAACAGATATATCCTCCCCGTCACCAGAGACATACCTCTCTCTTCCTTTATACTAGTCTAGTGAACAGATATATCCTCCCTGTCACCAGAGACATACCTCTCTCTTCCTTTATACTAGTCTAGTGAACAGATATATCCTCCCCGTCACCAGAGACATACCTCTCTCTTCCTTTATACTAGTCTAGTGAACAGATATATCCTCCCCGTCACCAGAGACATACCTCTCTCTTCCTTTATACTAGTCTAGTGAACAGATATATCCTCCACGTCACCAGAGACATACCTCTCTCTTCCTTTATACTAGTGTAGTGAACAGATATATCCTCCCCGTCACCAGAGACATACCTCTCTCTTCCTTTATACTAGTCTAGTGAACAGATATATCCTCCCCGTCACCAGAGACATACCTCTATCTTCCTTTATACTAGTGTAGTGAACAGATATATCCTCCCCGTCACCAGAGACATACCTCTCTCTTCCTTTATACTAGTCTAGTGAACAGATATATCCTCCCCGTCACCAGAGACATACCTCTCTCTTCCTTTATACTAGTCTAGTGAACAGATATATCCTCCCCGTCACCAGAGACATACCTCTCTCTTCCTTTATACTAGTCTAGTGAACAGATATATCCTCCCCGTCACCAGAGACATACCTCTATCTTCCTTTATACTAGTGTAGTGAACAGATATATCCTCCACGTCACCAGAGACATACCTCTCTCTTCCTTTATACTAGTCTAGTGAACAGATATATCCTCCCCGTCACCAGAGACATACCTCTCTCTTCCTTTATACTAGTCTAGTGAACAGATATATCCTCCCCGTCACCAGAGACATACCTCTCTCTTCCTTTATATTAGTCTAGTGAACAGATATATCCTCCCCGTCACCAGAGACATACCTCTCTCTTCCTTTATACTAGTCTAGTGAACAGATATATCCTCCCCGTCACCAGAGACATACCTCTCTCTTCCTTTATACTAGTCTAGTGAACAGATATATCCTCCCCGTCACCAGAGACATACCTCTATCTTCCTTTATACTAGTCTAGTGAACAGATATATCCTCCCCGTCACCAGAGACATACCTCTCTCTTCCTTTATACTTGTGAATACCCTCTCCCATACTGTCTCTCATCTTTGTAGCCTGGTAAACACACATCCCCTTTCTAGAGTAATACATATCAATCTCGTTATTATATAATATGTAGTCTAGTTAACACACATCTCCTGTCTGGAAAAAAACATGTATCAATCTCGTTATTTTAGAATGTGTAGTCTAGTTAACACACATCCCCTGTCTGGAAAAAAACATGTATCAATCTCGTTATTTTAGAATGTGTAGTCTAGTTAACACACATCCCCTGTCTGGAAAAAAAACATGTATCAATCTCGTTATTTTAGAATGTGTAGTCTAGTTAACACACATCCCCTGTCTGGAAAAAAACATGTATCAATCTCGTTATTTTAGAATGTGTAGTCTAGTTAACACACATCTCCTGTCTAGAGTAATACATATTAATATCGTTATTGTCACACTTTCTAGAATAATACGTGTCAATCTCGTTATTATAGAATGTGTAATATAGTTAACACACATACACTTTCTAGAGTAATACGTATCAATATCTTTATTGAAGAATGTGTATCCTAGTAAACACTTAACTTTCTTTTTTACTCGAATTTACAAACATCATATACATCTTTCCTTCCTAGCAGTTGATTTACCAATATCCCAAGCCCTAAAAAGCCGTAAACCACTAGTATTTAGATATCATCCTTAATAATCACCTCTAAACCGCAGTTTTAGATCACTTCTAATGTTCACCGAAATACCTTTTAGCGAGATGTATTTAAAAGTCACTTATAATGAGGGAAATCACATCTAACTTTCAGGGCGTATACTGAATAAGAAATGCTTCGATTCGCTTTTGTAACCGATATCAAAACATTTCTTTTGTAAAAGTAAGTCAACTGCTGTTTGTAATCACACGATAAATACTAAGGGAAACTCGCAAATGGGTTTAATTTACAAGGATAATAATATTGATACAGTGTATATGTTTTCATCTCAATTATTTAACGACCAAAGCGTTCACGGATTGGGCATGGATTCATATTTTACAAAAGACCGACCATATAATGGTATGTACTTTTTGATGCTTATTAAAGAAAGTTAAAGATACTGATGGAAATATTGCAATCTTCAGTACGAAAGTAAAAACATGACATTCACAAATATGCTCTATCGGGCTTTGGTAAATTCATTAGAAAACATTTCTTTTTAACAAAAGACTATAGGAGACTCCAGAAATACGTCGTATTAATTCATATATAATTAAATGTCGATAATAGTTTCAACGTAAGCCACAAAGTCGATTATCTATAAACACATAAAGATGAGCATTTTAATTGAAATAGCGGAAATGATTCTAGTCCAATCCCAGAATACCCCAAGGGTATTGCCATGAAAGAAATATTTGTGAAATTTCTCACCAGCAGAAATCCTAACGTTTTGTCGTCAGGTTGTCCGAACCTCTCTGATTTGGCAAGCTTCTGTGGTAAATCTTCTAATGGTTGTAGCTTTTGTAGAAAGCTGTCACCTGGTTTCATAGACAGCCACCAACCTGAAATCCAAACGTATCAGTTTATATCGGACACAACCAAAATGTTATTATTAAGCATAGAGTTGTAAAGTCACTACCACTTATAACAGGGAACGGTCTGCCATTTCACATGCCATCCTGATGATACATATTATCATTGTTGTCATAACAAGTAAATCATACATGACATTGTCGTCATAGTAAGTGACATTATCCCAATTATTAAAATAAGTGACATTATCCTTGTTGCCATAGTTAGTGACATTATCCCAATCATTAAGATAAGTGGCATTATCATTGTTGTCATACAATAGGTAATCATGGTAACTGTCATTGCAACAGGTAGGCATGGTAACTGTCATTGCAACAGGTAGGCATGGTAACTGTCGTTACAATAGGTAGGCAAGGTAATTATCATTACAATAGGTAGGCATGGTAACTGTCATTACAATAGGTAGGCATGGTAACTGTCATTACAATAGGTAATCATGGTAACTGTCATTACAACAGGTAGGCATGGTAACTGTCATTACAATAGGTAATCATGGTAACTGTCATTACAATAGGTAATCATGGTAACTGTCATTACAACAGGTAATCATGGTAACTGTCATTACAACAGGTAGGCATGGTAACTGTCATTACAATAGGTAATCATGGTAACTGTCATTACAATAGGTAATCATGGTAACTGTCATTACAACAGGTAATCATGGTAACTGTCATTACAACAGGTAGGCATGGTAACTGTCGTTACAATAGGTAGGCAAGGTAATTATCATTACAATAGGTAGGCATGGTAACTGTCATTACAATAGGTAGGCATGGTAACTGTCATTACAATAGGTAATCATGGTAACTGTCATTACAATAGGTAATCATGGTAACTGTCATTACAATAGGTAATCATGGTAACTGTCATTACAACAGGTAATCATGGTAACTGTCATTACAACAGGTAGGCATGGTAACTGTCATTACAATAGGTAATCATGGTAACTGTCATTACAATAGGTAATCATGGTAACTGTCATTACAACAGGTAGGCGTGGTAACTGTCGTTACAATAGGTAGGCAAGGTAATTATCATTACAATAGGTAGGCATGGTAACTGTCATTACAATAGGTAGGCATGGTAACTGTCATTACAATAGGTAAATGTCATTAGGGCCTGACGACACGATAGCTGTCATCATTAGTCTAGTCAAAATTGTGGTTAATAAGCTTTTCGAGTAATTTGTTAACAACACAAGTAGTAGGGTTGCCACAGAAATTAAAGATATTTCTATAAATGTTAAATCTTATAAAAGATTCAACCCTGACATCTTAAAGGTTCGGAGGGGTTTTATTTATATATTAGAAGGACCTAATCAAATTTAACGACGAGATATTTGCATATTCAGAAGACAAGTCAAGTGAAATGCAGCGAAGATTGAGGAACTCGATTACATACTCCGTTCACAATTTACTTAGGTGAAAACATTAATACATTAGATTTAAATTTCTATATTTCTCGCTACCAATGATTCGTTTAATCTCTATTCCATGTGGATACATTTAAAAAAAATATACCCGAACATTTTACTTAAATTCCACGCAACCTTACTTTCCATATTTGGTTATTTAAATTTACAAACCCATCAATCTATTGCATTTTTATAAGCAGTCAAGTGAGGTTACTTTAAGCATCACAAACATTTAAAGTCCTGGATAAACTCGTTAGATATTGTAGACGATATGGTCATACGACGATGTACGTGTGTATCTGAGGTATGTGTGGGTTTCACAATTTTTGGTGTTGTGCTCCTTTCTACTTGCTACATGTATTACGTCACTGACGCGATGTTTTCCCTTTAAAACGAATTACTAAATCTATCAGCATTACCACTTGAACCGTACTTAAATCTTAGTTGAATATCATTACACTCCAACTAAGTATGCGTTCAAATTAAATGAGTTTAAAGGAGCAGCCTAAATATTGACACATCTACATTACACGACTTACTGGACACCAATGGAGGGATTAGAACATTAAGTTGTCATGCAACATTTTATCCTTCCGCTTAAGTATTCGTCAACACTAGTAATCGATTTTACCAGTTATATCAATACAGTTGATAGTATTTTAGCAGTAGAATGTGTACATGCACAGGTCCTTTTCTGAATGATATTTGTTTAACTGATTACTTTTTAAACTCCATGTATGAAACAACGATACTCAGTCACGGATTGTTCTCAAGGTAAATCCACTATTAAGACAAACTAACAAATTCACGCCCCCATTCAGACGGACAATTAAGTGGTTTATGTCAGGGTGATGTATTCCTACATTGTAGTATCGTATACTATAAAAAGAAAACATGTCTACATCATTATATATAGAAACAACAGGTTTTTATTCTTCGGTCTTCGGTCAGTCGATACCAACAAAACCTTTATTTCGTTATTTAAAAAAAAAAAAACAATTATCAAAATATGTTCAGAGACATTTGATTCTAATAGATGCACATAACAAGAGGCCCAGAAGGCCTGCATCGCTTAACTGGATATTTCAGTTATTATGGCAAATCATTAATTTAAGTTATATCTCAAATGTTTTCCTACTTTCGCACTGATTCCCCCGATAATGGATCAAACTACAGGTGGACAAAATCCAATCATTCTTGAAAAAGGAAACAGATCTTAAAGTTGTCTTTGCCCTGTTGGACATCCTTTCTCCCGACCCAAGAATGCCACATTCTTTGTTGATATAATATAAGATATCCTTTGTCAAATAATGCTCCAACAAAATGTCATCGATAACATTGAGTTAAGAAGCGATTTAAAAAGATTTACGTCTATTTTCCCTATTGGGCCCAGATCCTCTGTCTCAATAGGACGACATCTATCTTTTATACAACATTAAATTTTCTTTACCCAATAATGCTCCAGACCAGATTTCATTAAAATTCATTGCTTTGTTCAGGACTAGTAGGTATTCGTAGAATTTACTTCAATTTCCTCTAATGGGCCCGCTCCTCCAGCCCAAGGGGAGGGAGCCATACCCTCAATTTACACAACGTTCGATCTCTTTGCCAAATAATGCTCCAGAACAAATTTCATCAAAATCCATTCTGGACTAGTAGGGATTTAAAAGATTTACCTAAATTTTCCTTATTGGGCTCAACCCCTCCGGTCCCAAGGGAGTCACTCTCTCCTAGTATATGTCGATCCCCTTTGTCAATTTATGTTCCAGACGAATTTCATCAAAACCCATTAAGGCGATTCAAAGGATTTGAATACTAGTATTTGACTAGAGTTATATGGTTAATATTCAGTGCAAGGTTCGTCCATGACCTTTTGCTAGTTTCGAATAAAAACAGCGCATCGCGAAGAACACTATAAACAGCTGACACGTCCACAGAGAGAACATGATTGAAAGAAATCTAATTAGGAGTTTGTGTCGACTGACTTCAAACTGCTGCCGTGGCATGCATGCTGTAGTCAGGAATGTTCTTAAGTACATACCAAGTACTCCATATAAGGTACATACACAGTACAAATGGAAGTCTCGTCATTATAACGTTGATTTGACAGATGAATGCATCATGAGTTTGTCAAACTAAAACCATTTTCCTGAAGACACGGGTATTCATATAAACAAGCAATTGCTTCTCTGCTGTTCATTTCAGTTTCCAGCATTAAAGGAAGTGAATAGAGTTAGCTGCATTGTGGAAGTATGACTTACCGTCAAAGCAATGGACCGGATAATTACAAAGAACTCCTCCATCTACGTATAAATTAGTTTCACCATTCACCGTGTACTGCGTGGCCTGGAACATACCTGCCATTAAAAGAAAACAATACCATTATCAGTATGAAGCATAACATTATATACACAATATAAATATAAATGGACGTGTGGAGCACCAATCATATACCAGATGATAACACACGTGGAAATCACCGCCAAATACGCCAATTAAGGATATACAATTAACAAGAAGTAGTAGGAACTTTTAATAAATCTATTTTAGGAAATTCCAAGCTTTCAATTATCGAGTTATGATTGTCTTGTGTGTTTCCGTATACTTTGTTGTCCAAGCCAATCAATGTATCAATCTATTAACATTGTATCGATGTAAACATGGCAGTTTACAGTACCATAAACACCACATGGTTTAGTAACGACATCATGTATGGCAATAGTGCAGATCAGATCTGTAAATCAAATTCAATCATCGATTCCTTGTCTCGTACTGTTTCTGAAAATGTCTCGCCTTTTTGTCATCATTGTCTCGTACTGTTTCTGAAAAAGTCTCGCCTTTTTGATCATCGATTCCCAGTCTCGTACTGTTTCTGAAAATGTCTCGACTTTTTATATGACTTGATCAGCTAACTGGATTAAATTCCCTTCACATATCTTATTATGTTCATTTTTATTTGTCTTTTACTAATGTTCGGTATGTTTAATTGTAAGGTTAGAAGCCTAAGTTTTTTCACGAAATGTTAAACGGCGCAGTCATACAGGTATATCAATCACAAACGAGTCGTACTTGCTTTGTCAGTCGTAAAAGGGAAATAAATATATTCTAGTGAAATGCTACACAGATTACAGGGCGAAGATAAATATATTTAGCATCCTTGATCTTTGCAGACGACACTAACTCTTCAAAGACTCTCGCTTTAGTTACGGTTGATGCTAGATGGTGGATGATTCTATTAGATAACACATACTAATTTCAACGAACACCATTACATACATGTTTCTCCTCCAAACGACCCCTGCAGTCATCAATAAAGTAGTTGGATATCGAACACTGTTTTTGGAGGTCATGCCTCACCTATTACATATATCATCCAAATCGGACAATATCTTAATTTTGACCAATCTGAGGTCCCGGCCCGGCTGACCGCTCGGAACACGATCGGAAAAGGAAAATATTCTTAGCATCGCCGGCCATACACAAACACTCTGGTAAAATGTCTTTTTATTCCGGCCTTCGGGTTTTGAGAAACATCTTGGAAACATCGGCGGCGGAGAAAAGATGACGAAATAATACAATGTAATAAGAAACGGAGTAAAATACAAAATGTCCCTAAGCTTTATAAAAAAAATGACAAAAAACTAAAATTGTTGTTAAAAGCAGCCTTCCGTATCAGCAAAAATAACTAAATATATTCCGTTATGAAAGCATCGAAATAACTGAAAAAATCGAGACAAAGCTTGTCATTAGGGGCGAACATTTGACCAAAAACTCATATTGACTGGTCATAAAAAACCCACAACAAAAATCAAGGTCTAATGCAAACATTTCATATCTTTTCATATTTTAAAATCAAGTTTATGACGAATTCATTATTATTTGGATTATGATGATCTACTTTAATACATAATAATAATGATGACATACGCCTTCACAATCAATGTAAAAAGAGAAAAGGAGATTTAATTAGATTACCCGGTATCGACATGGACATGCGCACTGCTAATCGTATTGGCATATCCGGGGTAGTTTTGGGATGGCAATATTCCTCCGACATGTGGTTCAGGTTCGTTACAACAACGCATAGCTCCTTATTAAACCTTTTGTCACGATAAAGCTGAAATCAGAAATAAGAAATAAAAAATCGCTACAGATGAAAAATGTTGCCAGACATATTTGTTACAGGTGAAGAATGTGATCAGACATTTAAGTTGATAAAGGGGCGGATTGCCTCGAAAATTTGACATTGTTCATGTCCACACTGTTAGAATTACTTCTTTCACGTCTGTTACCTACATTTGTCACCGCAAACTTAACATGAACTTGTAAAATGAAGTGTATAATGTACCTCTCCGAATGTTATGTCTGGGTCGTTTGTTTTCTTCTTTATAACGGTACCGAACCATTCGTAAATTCGATTTCCCGGGTTCCATCCATAGCCTCTCACCAAGTTTGGTAACAGACTAAAATATCCAAAGGATGCATCTGAAAACAGCAGTTATACTCATAAGATTTCAAATAAATAGACAAAGGAATTTTGTGACATACATGTAATATATTTGGTCATGCCATATTTCTATCAGATCCTAAGAGGTTAATTCGATGATTCAGATGACTTTAAAAATTATTTGTATATATCAAGATCAATGTAATAAGATTGTTGTGTAATATGATGTGACAATCTCAAATAAATCCTGATGTCTCGTTTATGTATTGATTTACGGCAGAACTCCATGAATCATATGGAGCAGTAAAAATACAAAAAAAAAAAAAAAAAATCCTCGAACTATTTTATGTTTTAAACTCTGTTAACAAATTATCAACAGGCCAGGAACTTTAAGACGGTTTCAATACGATAAGTTAGTAAAACCTTCTAATCAGCAGGTAGCAAATTATCATAATTGTGTTCGCCCAGTTTCTCAGGTTTTCGAATGAAGTCATGAAGCTAAACGTTGGGATTGGGAACAAAGCCGCAAGGAAAGTTAAATTTATGTTCCGAATTATGGAAGGTATGGATCACAGGCAGGAAAACATCCTAGTCTTCATCTTTTATGAAAAATAATATAAAGACTGTGACTGAGTAATATACAAATCACATATACATAATAGCCGTTATTAAATAGTTACACAATAAACATAAAATTCCTTACGCATTATAAACATGTTACACATAATGTTGTTCTTAAAAAAGACAAATGGATATATCACATATACATACATATATATGCATCAACACATTAGAAATCATGTCTTTGTGTTTTATAGTGTGGCTTCCTGGGCATTGCGACTAATGAGGGCAAAAAGAAAACCACATTTCACCCATGAACTGTCCATTGTATGTGATGAGACATATACAGACAGTATGATTTCCTTGGGGGGAAGTAAAATGTGTAATCTAAGATATTCCCGACAGGAAAAGGCGACCAGATTTCCTAGTTAATGTGTTTCTGTCACGAGACAATGCCTAATTAAAACACATCGCGATTTCCTAAATCTTCACTTCCTTGTTAAAATGTATGGGATATTTTACTTTCTCCAAAACGATAAACGATTCTCTGCAATATTTCATAAACATTGTGCAGGAGTGGGGAAACGATATGCCAAGCGTAGTTCAATACATGTTCACTAAATGTTGGGAGACTGCATGTCGGGAAACGATATGCCAAGCGTAGTTCAATACATGTTCACTAAATGTTGGGAGACTGCATGTCGTATGTGGTTGATATGATGACCTCAGTCCAGTGGACATTGTAAAGTCAACGATAAGGCATGCCATGCTGTACCCCAATACATGTTTATCTGAAAAGGCGACAGAAAGTTGTTCCTCCCCTTCGAAATGGCTTTCTCTGGTGTCTACTACATATTGGATGGACGACAACTGACTTGCTTCCCCAATAAAGTAATCATGATCTCCATTCTTTCTTGTCTGATCTCAAAGTTAAAGCCACACACATCACAAATAAACATTTTGACCTCTTAACAGTTTTTAAACATATATATGCAATATGGCTGCTCTAACTGACATAAGGAATACCCAGAAGACCTAAAAAGACGATACTTTATAACCGAGTTTGTCTATAACGTAATTCGATTTGGTTTTCATTCAGGATGACAACGAAATCTACTACAACTAACATTGTCATTCTAGAACATAATATGTACTGTGACAATTTCCATAATTATATTCATAGGGATGTCATACTGTGGGTTCGTAATTTCATTGACGTGTAACACAATAACAAAAGATAGGCTCTTTCATCTGTAAGTGATATTTATCATACCCGAGTTAAGGGATTACTGCGATGTGATATATGAATCAAGATTCCGTAATTATTCTATCAGAGAATATGTTTCATTTTATACTTCTATATTCAATGACAAGTGACAGGTACATTAGATAAAAGTACATCCTTAGCACAAAAATACCGTTTTGTTTTATTTTTATCTATATTTAAAGGACCAGCAACAACAGGTAAGTGATAGAAATCTACCACCTTGGGTAAAGAAAACGAAACGTTTCTGGTAAATATATATATAACATATTTTATTACCTAGGAAATAGTGCGACAGGTCTTGACTCAAGAACTCCTCTATTTCATACGAATTGTATCCAACGGCAAGGAGAGCAGCTGTCATGGCGCCAGCACTAGCCCCAGATAAACGTTTGATCTTTGAGAAGGCTCCTATTTCTTCTAGGACCTGTGAAAAACATACAACCACAAGTATTTGTACGAAGTTTACGTATATTTCCATCACCAAGCCCAGACAAAAAAAGTAACACTACATTCGCTAAGTATATATAGGGAACTGTTACGGAGTAGTGAAGTTCATACTGCACTTAGTGAGATTTTAATATCCAGTTTATTTCAAATTCCCCGGGGCGATTTGTCAAAATAGGTTGGACATTTCAATTCGAAATAGTGAAAAAACAATATCAACCTTTGTTTTCAAACAATTACTAAAGAGGCTTTGTTTCCCAGTTAGAATAACAAGGGTCGTTCCTATCCAAATTTGGTTGATACGTATTACTGTGTTTATGTGGAATTTCACGGGGTTGATATTCCGCGGTTGTCCAAGTGGGAAGTAGTTCGCGGGGATCAAATTAAACGCAAGATCGTTCTGTAATGAACACCTCTATACCTTTGTCTGTATCAATATACACATTGCCGGGTATTTATTTTCGCGTTATGTATAATTACTGCTAATATAGCGAAATTAAATCCAGCGCGAAAATTACAAACTATACAGTATATATACTTTCATCTGTTTATCTGTTAAACTTGTGGCATACAGTTATAATAGTTATATTCAATGTAGTATTAACCAACAATTATGTAACGTATGTGATTACACTTGTACTTATTGACAGTGTGCCTGTACACTTGTGACAGTATATGCTAGGACTAACATAGTTCCTATCCTAACCAGCTACACATTATGTAATGACAATTATTTCTAGACGGTTTGACAGCAGCTATTTTTCGATGATTTGGTAATTCACCCAAATTATAGCCGGTATTCCAGAATCATTTACTAGAACTAATTTGACACATGCCAATAATTTAGATAATACATTTAACAGACCAAGAAAAAGGTCAACCCTATTTTTATTTCCCTATTAGTATTACATGATTCAAAATTATTGTAATACGGTCTATTGTCCTTTTAGCCTGAACGATAGAGCTAAGACAATCCGAAAAACAACTGATCAAATATAGACATTTAATCAAAGCATTATTATGAAATCAACACTTCCTATTCATACATTTAGCATTTACATACTTCACAATATGGCATCTTAACTGACTATAACTCACAATATGGCATCTTAACGTTATATACCTCACAATATGGCGTCTTAACTGACTATACCTCACAATATAGCATCTTAACTGACTATACCTCACAATATGGCGTCTTAACTGACTATACCTCACAATATAGCATCTTAACGTTATATACTTCACAATATGGCATCTTAACTGACTATACCTCACAATATAGCATCTTAACTGACTATACCTCACAATATAGCATCTTAACGTTATATACTTCACAATATGGCATCTTAACTGACTATACCTCACAATATGGCGTCTTAACTGACTATATCTCACAATATGGCGTCTTAAGGTTATATAACTCACAATATGGCGTCTTAACGTTATATACCTCACAATATGGCGTCTTAACTGACAATAACTCACAATATGGCATCTTAACTGACTATAACTCACAATATGGCGTCTTAACGGACTATAACTGACAATATGGCATCTTAACCTTATATACTTCACAATATGGCGTCTTAACGGACTATACCTCACAATATGGCGTCTTAACTGACTATAACTCACAATATGGCGTCTTAACGTTATATACTTCACAATACGGCATCTTAACGTACTATAACTCACAATATGGCGTCTTAACGGACTATATCTCACAATACGGCATCTTAACTGACTATACCTCACAATATGGCATCTTAACTGACTATACCTCACAATATGGCATCTTAACTGACTATAACTCACAATATGGCATCTTAACGTTATATACTTCACAATATAGCGTCTTAACGGACTATAACTCACAATATGGCGTCTTAACGGACTATAACTCACAATATGGCATCTTAACCTTATATACTTCACAATATGGCGTCTTAACCTTATATACTTCACAATATGGCGTCTTAACGGACTATACCTCACAATATGGCATCTTAACTGACTAAACCTCACAATATGGCGTCTTAACTGACTAAAACTCACAATATGGCATCTTAACTGACTAAACCTCACAATATGGCGTCTTAACGGACTATAACTCACAATATGGCGTCTTAACTGACTATAACTCACAATATGGCATCTTAACTGACTAAACCTCACAATATGGCGTCTTAACGGAATATACATCACAATATGGCGTCTTAACGGACTATAACTCACAATATGGCGTCTTAACTGACTAAACCTCACAATATGGCGTCTTAACGGACTATAACTCACAATATGGCGTCTTAACTGACTAAACCTCACAATATGGCATCTTAACTGACTAAACCTCACAATATGGCATCTTAACTGACTAAACCTCACAATATGGCATCTTAACGTTATATACTTCACAATATGGCATCTTAACGTTATATACCTCACAATATGGCGTCTTAACTGACTATATCTCACAATATGGCGTCTTAACTGACTATACATCACAATACGGCGTCTTAACTGACCATACCTCACAATATGGCGTCTTAACTGACTGTACCTCACAATATGGCGTCTTAACTGACTATACCTCACAATATGGCGTCTTAACTGACTGTACCTCACAATATGGCGTCTTAACTGACTATAACTCACAATATGGCGTCTTAACTGACTATACCTCACAATATGGCGTCTTAACGTTATATAACTCACAATATGGCGTCTTAACTGACTATATCTCACAATATGGCGTCTTAACTGACTATACATCACAATACGGCGTCTTAACGGACAATACCTCACAATATGGCGTCTTAACGGACTATACCTCACAATATGGCGTCTTAACGGACTATACCTCACAATATGGCGTCTTAACGGACTATACTTTACAATATGGCGTCTTAACGGACTATACCTCACAATATGGCGTCTTAACGGACTATACTTTACAATATGGCGTCTTAACGGACTATACTTTACAATATGGCGTCTTAACATCTAGCAGGGGCCCGCTAGGCCTATGTGTCGTTTAGAAAATATTGTCACGCATGCGTACTCGGATTATCCAAGCCGTAGCAAGGTTGAAGTCAGGAATGTTCGTCATCTTGGTCTAACTTGTTTCGAATGAGCAACAATATGTTTTGTTTTTTCCCTAACCTGGAGGAAGCTTCCTAGTAACTAATCAACTATCGGTTTACGCAATCATTTTATTTTGCATTCAAATCACACGAATATCGTAATTCAAGCAAATACTGCAAGTTCAGATTCTCCCTACGTGGGGAACCCCTGTAAACAGCCGGACATACGTGCACAACAACGAACTGTCCAATGAGGAAACGTTTAAATCTCTGAAGCCGCGGTTTATAAGGTCCTTAGTTCCTATCGGTACCAGCTAAACAAACTAATCTAACAGCTGATTTCAACATGGTTGAACGATTTGATAAATTAGCTGTTTTCTATAGACATTTAACGTTCTAAAGTGTACAAGCTCAATTAAAGCTGACATTCTAGAGCTATTTAGCGTTCTAAGGTGTATAAACTCAATAATAGCTAGTATTCCAGATCTATTGAACGTTTTAAGGTGTATAAACTAAATTATAGCTGGTTTGCAAGATCTAATTAACGTTCCAAGGTGTACAAGCTCAATGCTCGTATTGGAAAAGTGGTCTTAATATTTTCTAATATCCATTGTCTGTAATTGTGAGATGAAAGTTTTAATCATGTAATTTGCCCAAAATTTGTCCAATAAAGTAAGGAAATGAAAATTTTATTTTTACATATTTGACCCCTGTGACGCTGATAGTAGGTTGCGTTTTATTTGAGGGACGTTTAAAATACTTCATGTTAGGTACCTTTAAAGGCCTATTTCCCCACTGGACCTCATCCGTCTTGGCCCATGGCTGTTCATCTTCCCCAAGAGATGTTTCTGACCTTCGGTTTAAATCTATTCAGTACTTTATAACTACAATAGTAGCGATTTAAAGTAAATGTTGACGGACAACAGACACGGACGCCGCGTTATGACCCTTCGGGCCAGCTGAGCTAAATATAAAAATGGTGATTTTTTTAAAAAGATAAATCACGAACTAACTTGACAGTACTCAGATTTGTTTCTTACTTACCCTGACGGCACCACAGTAGGCGAGCCCCTTGTTACCACCTCCCTCGAATACCAAGTTCTCGAACGGATATTCATGATCTCGTATATCCACCTTCATGGCAGTAACTTCCAAGTCATTAAGTATTGAGGGCATTTTGTGATATTGCTTTCGTTTGTTTACTGAAATAAAATCAAAAATAAATGTAATACGAGTTATTTGTGTATTTTTCAGTTTTTTTTAAATGTCCACAATGTCTAGTGTTAAACCAATTGCAGCATTTCCTAGTAAATCAAGTTATGGTTTATCAATTAAATCTTTTCTGCAATCCAATAAAAGAATTAACATAAATTTAGAGCCTACAATTATCTCTACACTATATATTCTAACATAGCTTTCCCTCATATACATTAACATAGACTTTTAACACATTTCATGTGTAATAACATTTCAGAAAGTATATGACACATGAATTTCTTAATAAAAGTGACTAACATGGTAGTTACATTGTCTTTTTAACAAAACATGTATCAGTACAAATTTGATGATACTAGTATATATGAAAAATATTAACCGTTCGAATCCTACATACTCAACTTTGATAGATATGCTGATATACGTGATGCATATATAAAGGATATTGAATGATTTCCGGTTTAATATAACGTATATTTCACGCGAATGACAGAATATACAGTACATACTAACGCTACATTGTAGTATACTAACTACAGTACATAGTAACGTTACATTAGGTATACTAACTACAGTACATACTAACGTTACATTAGGTATACTAACTACAGTACATAGTAACGTTACATTAGGTATACTAACTACAGTACATAGTAACGTTACATTAGGTATACTAACTACAGTACATAGTAACGTTACATTAGGTATACTAACTACAGTACATAGTAACGTTACATTAGGTATACTAACTACAGTACATACTATAGTAACGTTACATTACGTATACTAACTACAGTACATAGTAACGTTACATTAGGTATACTAACTACAGTACATAGTAACGTTACATTAGGTATACTAACTACAGTACATAGTAACGTTACATTAGGTATACTAACTACAGTACATAGTAACGTTACATTAGGTATACTAACTACAGTAAATACTAACGTTCCATTAGGTATACTAACTACAGTACATACTAACGTTACATTAGGTATACTAACTACAGTACATAGTAACGTTACATTAGGTATACTAACTACAGTACATAGTAACGTTACATTAGGTATACTAACTACAGTACATACTAACGTTACATTAGGTATACTAACTACAGTACATAGTAACGTTACATTACGTATACTAACTACAGTACATAGTAACGTTACATTACGTATACTAACCACAGTACATAGTAACGTTACATTAGGTATACTAACTACAGTACATAGTAACGTTACATTAGGTATACTAACTACAGTACATAGTAACGTTACATTACGTATACTAACTACAGTACATAGTAACGTTACATTACGTATACTAACTACAGTACATACTAACGTTACATTAGGTATACTAACTACAGTACATAGTAACGTTACATTAGGTATACTAACTACAGTACATAGTAACGTTACATTAGGTATACTAACTACAGTACATAGTAACGTTACATTAGGTATACTAACTACAGTACATAGTAACGTTACATTAGGTATACTAACTACAGTACATACTATAGTAACGTTACATTACGTATACTAACTACAGTACATAGTAACGTTACATTAGGTATACTAACTACAGTACATAGTAACGTTACATTAGGTATACTAACTACAGTACATAGTAACGTTACATTAGGTATACTAACTACAGTACATAGTAACGTTACATTAGGTATACTAACTACAGTAAATACTAACGTTACATTAGGTATACTAACTACAGTACATAGTAACGTTACATTAGGTATACTAACTACAGGACATACTAACGTTACATTAGGTATACTAACTACAGTACATAGTAACGTTACATTACGTATACTAACTACAGTACATAGTAACGTTACATTAGGTATACTAACTACAGTACATAGTAACGTTACATTAGGTATACTAACTACAGTACATAGTAACGTTACATTAGGTATACTAACTACAGTAAATACTAACGTTACATTAGGTATACTAACTATAGTATATAGTAACGTTACATTAGGTATACTAACTACAGTACATACTAACGTTACATTAGGTATACTAACTACAGTACATACTAACGTTACATTAGGTATACTAACTACAGTACATACTATAGTAACGTTACATTACGTATACTAACTACAGTACATACTACAGTAACGTTACATTACGTATACTAACTACAGTACATACTATAGTAACGTTACATTAGGTATACTAACTACAGTACATAGTAACGTTACATTAGGTATACTAACTACAGTACATACTAACGTTACATTAGGTATACTAACTACAGTACATACTAACGTTACATTAGGTATACTAACTACAGTACATAGTAACGTTACATTACGTATACTAACTACAGTACATAGTAACGTTACATTACGTATACTAACTACAGTACATAGTAACGTTACATTAGGTATACTAACTACAGTACATAGTAACGTTACATTAGGTATACTAACTACAGTATATAGTAACGTTACATTAGGTATACTAACTACAGTACATAGTAACGTTACATTAGGTATACTAACTACAGTACATAGTAACGTTACATTAGGTATACTAACTACAGTATATAGTAACGTTACATTAGGTATACTAACTACAGTACATAGTAACGTTACATTAGGTATACTAACTACAGTATATAGTAACGTTACATTACGTATACTAACTACAGTACATAGTAACGTTACATTAGGTATACTAACTACAGTATATAGTAACGTTACATTACGTATACTAACTACAGTACATAGTAACGTTACATTAGGTATACTAACTACAGTACATACTAACGTTACATTAGGTATACTAACTACAGTATATAGTAACGTTACATTAGGTATACTAACTACAGTACATAGTAACGTTACATTACGTATACTAACTACAGTACATAGTAACGTTACATTAGGTATACTAACTACAGTACATAGTAACGTTACATTAGGTATACTAACTACAGTACATAGTAACGTTACATTAGGTATACTAACTACAGTACATAGTAACGTTACATTAGGTATACTAACTACAGTACATACTAACGTTACATTAGGTATACTAACTACAGTATATAGTAACGTTACATTAGGTATACTAACTACAGTACATAGTAACGTTACATTAGGTATACTAACTACAGTACATAGTAACGTTACATTAGGTATACTAACTACAGTACATACTAACGTTACATTAGGTATACTAACTACAGTACATACTAACGTTACATTAGGTATACTAACTACAGTATATAGTAACGTTACATTAAGTATACTAACTACAGTACATACTAACGTTACATTAGGTATACTAACTACAGTACATAGTAACGTTACATTAGGTATACTAACTACAGTACAAATGTTGAGTTGTGACTTTTGCTTTTAGTTGATGGATACTTGGACTGCCGGAAATTTCTCGGGACAGTTTATCTTTTGACCATAATTATCCATGCTACACATGTTAACTCTTACCGTTCTGTCATCTATTATTTACATGTACGCGTATATTTAACTGCTACAAACTAGTAAACACTTTATTATCAGTGTGATCGGGATCCTACCTGATATAAAAGGCATCAAAGAATAAAATACATAAATACATGCCGCAAAATCAAATGGAAAAAACAATAAAATAAGCATAATCTTTAATTAGTTACAGATGCGTCATTTATAGTAGGTAACAACATCTTAAAAATAAGATGCAAGGTAAATTGTTCTTTAAGTATTCGATTGCCCACGGGAAGATAAATCTACCCAATACCGCAGTTTTATTTCAAATGTGCAAACAATCTGCAAGAAACCCTTGACAAAAGTCGCTTCTAGGTTTCGTGGACATAAATTGGGATTGCTTCATCAAATAACTCTACAAAATAATTAAACTGAATAGCATCTTGATATATGAAATGAATTAAAGATGCAGTAAATACAAACTAATGAATACCAGATTGTATTATACTGCTACTTCCAGCTGTTCCATCTACTAGGTCAGTAATGTTTGGCTTACAAATGTCAAAATATAGAAGATGGGCTTACAAACATGAAAATATACGAGTTGGGCTTATAAATGTCAAAGTATACAAGGTAGTCTAACAAACATGAAAATATACAAGAATGTCTTACAAACATCAAAATATACAAGAAGGTCTTACAAACATCAAAATATACAAGAAGGTCTTACAAACATCAAAATATACAAGAAGGTCTTACAAACATGGAAATATACAAGAAGGTCTTACAAACATGGAAATATACAAGAAGGTCTTACAAACATGGAAATATACAAGACGGGCTTACATATGTTATATAAGGTGAGGTGTTGTTATGTATCAATTAGGTCTATTTGGTAAATCTTGAATTGAATAACTTCAACAGAACACGAAAATGTTAGCTGCAACTCAATTAATATGAATTAACCCTCTCATGCTTAAGTATCACGTTTAAACTACGTAGAGAATAGTAAGATACTTTAGTAATATTTCATTGTTTCTGTATTTAGAGAGTATTCCGGGTTAGTCCAATAGTGGATATCTTAAATTAAATTACACAAGGAGACAACATCTTCAGACAAAGATTTAATACAAATGATGTTTTAGGGAGTAAAAAACAGTACAAACTGAAGAAAAGTGATATGACGACTGGAAATTATAAAGGTTTGAATCATACCGGCCGTGGTGTTGACTTTTTTCCTCGTGGAAAAACCTAGAATATCCGACAAAAGCCACAAGAAAAGATAAATAAATAACATTCAATTACATATGACGAGCCTAGAGCATCTTTGTCTCTGCGAAATAGCTGAAACTGAAACACGTATGGAACCTACACGAAAAGAAAGCAAATTGAAAACCATACTGTTTCAATAGATAGACAAATATGTGACCTTGATATTTTGTATCATACCGTAAATCACTTAAATTTCGCGAGTACTTTATTTCGTGAACGCTGATGTATCTATTAATTCGCGAATGATGATCTATTAGAGTCATGGATTCTGCGACCGATAGTTTGGCAGTCATCCAGATGTGTCATTTCCTTGCAAATAAACGAATAAACGAAGGGTTGGACTTTTCGATTGCCTCTCATCGCGTATTAACGCGAAAATAAACCTCATACGAAACATAGATGATTCACAGTAATGTAAGTAGTTCTTGTTTTGAGAGGTGAGAAATTTCAGTGTATTAATGATATGATAGCATTGGCGTCAGTAAACATCATGATACCTAACGTCAACTGTTATCAATTCAAACACGTGTTGGCTGTTGGTTGAATTGAAATTATACCATGTCGAGCTAGATTCAGACACTTTGTCAAGTGCTCGTTGTCGTCAACAAATAATATCCGGATTACATCACTAGAATAACCAGGTGGGAAGCCATTTATTAAATTGCGTCTTTCAGGAAGACAAAATCCCATGATGTTTTGCCGTTTCAATTGATAATAAATTGCAACGTATGCTGCCTGATGTAATTTTACGGGAATATGTAACATTATTGACAAATCTAGACAAGACCTTGGAGTAGATAAACACAGCGTCGTGTATTTGTCCTGGAATTGACGCACCAATGATTTTTACAGTCCCTGAAAGTCACTGGAGAATCAAAGGCGTGTTTGTGCATCTTCAGGTAAAAGCATTATGTAAATTAACGATAAATTACAATTTACATATCAAAGATCACAAGATTTGTAAAATGCGAGTAAAATGATATATATGTTATTTTTTTCAAAACTGGAACATTTTTCTTGAAACATACAATAATTTCTTCTTTAACTCGATTTTAATCTAATCTTTTAAGACGTTGTTATACTGCTGTTACACAAGATGAAACATGTGATGCAAACAGCGTCGAAAAGACATTTAATTTACTAAATCCACCTGTAATAGTACAGTATGTATTTAAGTAACGTGACAGTTTTAGTATGCCTCTACATGTAATACATTAGTGTGAGGGCACTGTTAGTAGCGTTCTATCCATGGAAACCCTTATGGAGTCCCTTACTTAAATTTTAAATTTTAAAATGTATGCATGAAAAAAACAATTGGTATCGTTTAGTTTTGTAGTAAAATAATCATGTAGCAAGCACCTGATTAATCACGATAAAATAATAATTATCTGCAATAAAATATATGATGTATGAGGTCGTTTGTAATTATATAACATAACCTGTATCCACTAGTATACACATCCTGATAAACCCCCAGTGTCTCTAATCTCCTACATATTATTTACATTTTCCTACTATAAAAATTAATAAACAGAATCTTCCTTTGATGTTTGCACATCTTCCCGTCACTTTGATGTGTATTAATGAATCGGCGGTGGTTATCAAGTCGTACATATAAAACGTGTACCTGGGGATTGTAAGCCACGTCACTATTAACAAACTATCTTGCCGAATTGTCTGGTTTATATACTACACAGCTACCACACACACCTGTGTAGACTACACCACCGAGACACACAAGTATTAACACTATATACACAAACCTACCGTGACACCACTTTAACCTAAATACGTGCTACTGTCAGGGAGATAATAGTATTGTATAATATATACTTTGTTTTAGATATCTTTCCATGTATAATGTATAAACAATGAAATATAGATGAATTTGAAACAAAAATCTTTCCAAACACTATCAAGGACTACAAGGGAGAGTTATATAAGTAGTGAGAATGCCTAGGATTGACGAATAAGAGAGTAACTACTTTACTGAATCAAAATTAGACATTTTAAAGCATGCAATGATGCCGTAAGTAAGTGACAAGCGCTAGATTAACACACAGCTGGCATCGAACAAACAGACCGAATTCAAACAGTATGATAATTTCAAAACCTCTATCTAGCATAAACATAAAAATCGGCACAATTGTTATTCATTTTATACATTAAAGCCAAGAATGTAAGTTATGTACATAACTCCAAACGAGGATGGATAGAAGGCCCTCACCTCATAAGGACAAACAAATTGTAATTATAACAAGACAGTATGACCTTGACCTTGATCCGAAAAGCCTGAAACTCTAACTTGTCCAGGATAGTATGGCCATGTATCATCACGTGGAGTTTAATCAAAATCTCCCAAGGAATGAAACCGCTAAAACGATGCATTTTTTGACGTTACGTACACACGTGCACCCGTACATACGTACAAGACGGGCGGAGAGAAAGTATACTCTGACCCAAGGGCTCATCGATAGGGAACTAATAAAGCGTTAGTTTTGACCGATTATTAAAAAAATATTAAGTAATTGTTGCTATATGCAATAAAACAAAATGTATACTTATTAATGATTCAGTAAATAAAACTGCGCCAAATACGTACCTTTTCCGTCCACTTGATCCTTCAATCCGTTCGACCCGACGCCATTTTTAAGATCAGTTTCTCGTTCGCTCTCGTGCAAACGTTCGCTAACCAGACGGTGGCGCTGTTTCTGTAATTTCATTTTGGCGGGATGCTTTCTATCCACAACTTCCTGTGGGTCAGGCCGCCGGTAGTTGAGAACATTACCCATCTAAAATAAAATAAATGTGTTATTGGTAAACCCGCCAGTGTAAAAGAGTGTAAAACAATCTCAGATATTCGACTCCAAGCCGGGTTGGTAAAGTTTGCGTCTTGACATAGCAAGGAATTCTGAAAACTAGTATCATCCGCTACCTACAGCAAACTTTGGAGTAGGTAAACCTGGGGAACTTAACCAATATACTATAAGTACTACATACATGTAATCATAACGACATAATAAAACATAGTAATATAATGCAAATATACAGCACTAGTGACCTCTTGGGACTCGTAAAATGGCACTATTAATTTAAAAAACGTTTGGTTTTTAAAATATAAAGTTGGATGTAATGGAAAATATTTTCATTCTCTGTAAACGATAGATTTGGATCTCCGTATAGGAGCATATCAAAAGTGTAGTCTATTGGTAGATCTACAAAACATTCGTTTCTTACAATGGTATAGTTTGGACAAGACAATAGAAAGTGTTCAGTGGTTTCATACGCATGTCTACATGAACATACAGGGCTGTCGATAAGATTACGACTAAATAGATGGGCATTTAGAGAGCTGCAATTCATCCTCAATCTAGCATGATGAACCTGATCAGAACGTTTCCCATAACTATAATAAGGAGGGACTGTCGGTGAGTGTCTGTGTAGGTATTTTTTCAGGTTACTAAGGGAGGGGCTATTTTTAATATCTGGGGGTAGTGAGTTCCACAGGTCAATAGAAGAAGGGAGAAAAGAGTTTTTATAGAAGTTCGTTTTACAGAATACATTATTTAAGTTATCAGCATCGCGTGTGTTATATTGATGAAAGTCCATTCTGCGTTGAGGGAGTAAATTAGAAAGGTATGGGGGAGTGAGGTCAAAAATCATTTTGTGTACCTGAACAATTTTCTTCACTTTACGGCGATATTGTAGAGTGTCCCACCCAGTTTCTTCATATAATTTAGAATGGCTTGTAAGTTTGGTCCCATCCGTTATAATTCTTGCAGCTTCCAGTTGAATATTTTCTAGAGATTGAGACTGTTGAATAGTAATATTATCCCAGACGATATCCCCATATTCTAGTATGGGCCTGATAAAGGAGAAGTATAAGGTTTGAAGTGAATTCCTATCTATTTTAAGTCTGAAACGTCTCAATATGGCTAGTTTATTTGATGCTTTTTTAATCATTTAATTTATATGTTCAGACCAAGTACCGTCATGGGAGAGGAATAGCCCTATATGTTTATGATGTTTGATCTCACTAACAGGAACGTTATTCAGAGCTATAATTAAGTAGTGTCCTTGTTTACTAAGTATATATACACATGTATACCATGTATGTAATTCTGCAAAGTATATTGTTTAAGTTTATGAGAATACATGAGGCCCAAGAGCCGTAACGGTCACCTGAGTTTTGAAATATTTTGGTCAATCTGACCCTTTCTGACCCTACCCATCAGCCCCTGGAGGTCAGTGAAACCAATATGTACATGCCTTCAAACTTCCATCTCATACTGATAATTTTAACCAAATAAGAATTAATTCCAACATTTTATGGTTTAAAATGTGATTTCCCTCAATTTACCATAACATTGTTACCATCCCAGGCCCCAGAGTCATGGAATTCACAATTTTAGTAAAGCACCTTTCTATGAAGAGTATTTGATTCTACCTTATTTTGGTCTTGAGAAGATTTGTTTTGAAATTTCAGTCAATTTGCCCACTTTTTTGCCCCGCCCCTATGTCCCCTTGATACCGTATAAATCATGATTTTTGTTCACCTTTGGCCATGAGAGGTTTCTGCAACATTTCATTGGAATTGGTTCGGGTTACCGAGAGGAGTCGATATTAGAAATTATTTACTGACGAACGACGCACACCGCACGACGGGCAAACGTCGATTAGAATAAAACTCCTTTTGTCATCTAATGGATTGTCAGCGAGTGGTAAACGGCTAAATTGTTTTAGTCCCTGTGTGAATACAACCCCTCCCCCTTAAAACCCCTCCCTAACCCCTCCCCCGCTTACAACCCCTCCTCCGCCTTCAACCCCTCCCCTGCTTACAACCCCTCCCCAACCCTTCCCCCGCTTACAACCCCTCCCCAACCCCTCCCCCGCTTACAACCCCTCCCCAACCCTTCCCCCGCTTACAACCCCTCCCCCGCTTACAACCCCTCCCGCTTACAACCCCTCCCCCGCCGACATCTCCTTCCCGCCTACAACTCCGCGCCGAACCACAGGTAACGATAATTCCAAGGAGATTGCCGGTTATAACCAAAGCTTGCCTGAATGAGCATGGCTTCAGCGTTAACATTTCACAGCAGTAACAGAATCTATGTATGTGTAGTTTGTTTTTCAACCACGTCTAAGTGGAAACCGATTTGCTAATCATACTTATTATTACCTAAACATTTTTAAATTTCGTCTTGAAAAGCCATTTCAAAATATAACCGAGCGATCAAATGCAGTCATGCAAAAGGAGTGCTACTTTTATGGTAATTTGTTCCGACGGATTATATTTAACGGTGGGTGAATTTTATGCTTCACTTCGGGGAAAACGCACCACTGCACCAAATCGAATGGGTCATATATTATTTACCAAGCGCTCATTCCCAAGTCAGTGCTGTAGTCTATGAATCCGGTTAAGTGCTACACCAAACGCTCGTTCGACAAAAACTAGCGATTTTAGTCGGGTAGACTGTTGTTAGAAGTATCAATGAGAATTAAGCGAGTCAGAGAACGATTCACATCGGGATGGGTGTGACGCCTACTAGGTCAGGAAAAACCCAAACAAAAAATAGGAATTTTTCGAATATCTGGGTGTGTAGATACCAAAGTAGATATGGAAAATGTTATGTCTCAATAGTAAACAGGCCTAAATGAACAGCAATACATTATTGAATCTACCATCAACACAATCACATGTGTTACAATTCAGTATAATATTTTCTCTTAGAAACGACATGTCTTCATGTCCGCTTCCGATATTTCCCCAACCAATCAGTGACATATAGCTAACAGCCGTATACCCCTCCTCCTCCATCATACGGCTGATACAGTGACCAGTCGTTACCATCATCAATTCATTAACAGTTTTGACGACGTTTTGCGGTAGTCGTATTTGAAACAATCAAAATGTTTTCAACAAGTGGTTACTCGGTTACACATGGTACATGCCAATTAGTAAAGTTTGTCTTTTTAGTGATTGTAACAATTAAAATTCTTGTTTATTTTCAAATTCCTTCGATGAATGAGACGTGCTTATATGAATCGTGCAAATTTTGCATTCTAAATAACTCCAGCATGTATCAAATACACTATATACACGTGTCTGTGGATATACATTATCATCCCAGTGTCAGCTGGCGAACAAGTGTAGCTCTTCATTACAGGTTCGTAGAATGACGAACTTAATAACAGTGATAACAGACCGATACAATAGTTGACTTTCATCTCAATACTATTGTACTGGCTCTCTGTCTACATGTTCATCTCACACACGGACATTGGACCAAAATAACTTTAAACCATACCGATTGCCATCCACTTTCCCGCACATCAGTTTTAAAGTATACCTCTAAATAAGTAAGACCATTACTGCACTACCTAGTAACTGTGATGACCGAAAGAAGAGTTTCCAATCCAAACATCCTTAAATATATTCCGCTAAGCGTATTATCTATTGTTTATAATATATTAACTTTTTAAACAGCACCACGACTTCCCGGCTTTGAGTGTCTAACCTTGAAAATTCAAGCTGATCCATTTAGATAGTGCAGACACGACTACAGACAGGTCCCAACTTGAACTCCTGCAGTTTTTATTAAGCATTTAATTTTTTTTTTTACGTTTTCTTTATCAATACTCAAATTCCTTGTTACTATGTTGTATGAATATCGTTTATGTGATATACATAAAACTCACTAAGAACGTGGATGTGGCGAAGTGATATAAGCTGCTGGTATTTCTAACTAGGCGATTACATTAATATGCCGCTGATCGTGAGTTCAAAATCCGGTCAGGCCACGAGTCATAAAAAATGGTTTCCCTTATCTAAGTATAAACAAAATGTATCATGTGCAATATGTGTTTTGATTCGAAAGTTAAAGATATAAATTTCCTGTCGTTATCTTACAAAAAAGTGACAATAGCAACAATGGTCTTAACCTATAATACATCATACCTTCCTCTCAACATCTTACCTCGATACGGAGTTAACAAACATACGTAAATCCAATACAGGATGTGTCCAATTACACACGGCAACAACACATATCACACACATGTATTTTACTTATAACCGTGTAAAGATATTTACCGTAGACTCATTTTGCCCCATGTTTTACTTTCCACGTCAGTGAAGATAATTCGAAGTCACTGACACGTGTAAGTCGTCTCGGCGAAGATCAGGTGATGACACCCACCGGACTCACCACTCGTTAAACTACCGAGCTTCTGTTGGGGACATACCCTATAGTCTAGACAGAAGTCAGCTGATGGGAACAGATTCTTGTTTAATGCGAATTGAGACCTGATGGCGGACCCAGAATCCCTTTAGTCCGGATGGAGATCCGCTATTGGGACCCTATCCAGTCGTCTGAAGTCGGATGGAAACCTGCTGACGGAACCAGAATCACCTTCAGTCCAGATAGAAACCTGACGGAACCAGTATCACCTTCAGTCCGGATAGAAACCTGACGGAACCAGAAACACCTTCGGTCCAGATAGTAACCTGACGGAACCAGTATCACCTTCAGTCCAGATAGAAACCTGACGGAACCAGGATCACCTTCAGTCCAGATAGAAACCTGACGGAACCAGAATCACCTTCAGTCCGGATAGAAACCTGACGGAACCAGGATCACCTTCAGTCCGGATAGAAACCTGACGGAACCAGAATCACCTTCAGTCCGGATAGAAACCTGACGGAATCGGTATCACTCTCAGTCCAGATAGAAACCTGACGGAACCAGAATCACCTTCAGTCCAGATAGAAACCTGACGGAACCAGGATCACCTTCAGTCCAGATAGAAACCTGACGGAACCAGAATCACCTTCAGTCCAGATAGAAACCTGACGGAACCAGGATCACCTTCGGTCCAGATAGAAACCTGACGGAACCAGTATCACCTTCAGTCCGGATAGAAACCTGACGGAACCAGTATCACCTTCAGTCCAGATAGAAACATGACGGAACCAGAATCACCTTCAATCCAGATAGAAACCTGACGGAACCAGTATCACCTTCAGTCCGGATAGTAACCTGACGGAACCAGAATCGCCTTCGGTCCAGATAGAAACCTGACGGAACCAGAATCACCTTCAGTCCAGATAGAAACCTGACCATATCGTCTTATGACAAGGACTTCTACCTGTATCAGGTAATGTTGGTGACTCTACTGAGACGATCAATACCAGACAAATTCATCAGTCAGACATCCCTGTGCGATCACTTTGTCTCAGTCCTTCTCTTACAACAAACGATTAATCAGTGTTTATGAAACTGTATTAATCCAGTTGATGGAGCTAAGTCCCATTTGACCACGTTCCCTAGCTACCCGAAATTCGTTCTGTAAAAAGAGACCTCACTCGTAGGTATACATGTCTCAAGTGACACCACTTGTTACCACAATTCAATACTACACTGCGCAGTAAACATGGATGATCGATAATGCTAAATTAAACTCTCAAGCTTTCTAGATATTTCTGATAGTTATTTAGGTACTCGGGGCCCTGGGCTAAATCCACGAAACGGGTTGTTTTATAACTATTTATCATATTTACCATCGACCTAAACTTTATTCAACCGAAGGAACGTCCCTTTCACTATACGCATAAGTTATATTATACAAATATATCATGGATGGCTGTACTATTGTACAGACATCCATGATATATTATCATATTTGACACAAGGTACTGGTAATATAATCGACCGATGTTCTAATGCACAAGGCCGAAACCTGAGTGCAATAGAACAGCGGTCGATTACCAGTACCGTGGGTAAAATATTCTGGACTAACTAAAGTACACTTGGAATCACTAAAATGTCGTTTTTCCTGTAGGCCTAGATGTCACCATGACTGTCGTCTGGCAGTGTTGACATCTGAGTGACTTAGACACATGAAAGGGTAGGGCTGAATTCGGAACGTCACAGGAGTTCAATAGTTCGAACGTGACCGTGCAATAGTCATTTTAGTCGTTCGATAGCTCAAATTATTACATAATGCGTTTGATTTTCCTTAACGTTAACGTTTCCTTACTATCATCTACCATCCCTCTTTTCCTCTCACCTCTAACATCCCTTCATCACTCCATCATCTACAATCCCTCTTTTCCCCTACCCTCTACCATTCCTCCATCATCTACCATCCCACCATCATCTACAATCCCTCTTTTCCCCTACCCTCTACCATCCCACCATCATCTACCATCCCACCATCATCTACAATCCCTCTTTTCCCCTACCCTCTACCATCCCACCATCATCTACCATCCCACCATCATCTACAATCCCTCTTTTCCCCTACCCTCTACCATCCCACCATCATCTACCATCCCACCATCATCTACAATCCCTCTTTTCCCCTACCCTCTACCATCCCACCATCATCTACCATCCCACCATCATCTACCATCCCTCTTTTCCTCTCGCCTCTACCATCTTTTAGTCCGCTGTTCTTTCTGTGCGTTTTAATATCATTGTAATCATTCAATAAACATTTAGATATTATTTTCAACGTACATGATTTAAAGTAACGGAATCAAGGGACACTTCAATCTGGAGAAAACGTGACCTTCTAACAGTGATATTGTAAGATATTGGTATGATACCAACGTACCAGCTGGAACAGGAAATTGTCTCGATTTGTTTTGTAAAGCCACTAGTACATTGTTTTCCAGAGATACATAAAGGTTAAAATCATAAGAGCGTATCAGTTAAAATCGAAATCCTGTTGATTTGTCTATACCGTACGCTACATTTTGTATGTACATTATGTAACGGGGTATTCCGTGTCCGTGTGTAGCATCCTTTAATTATCCCACCATTCGTGAACATTGTCCTCAAATGACCTGATATATATTAATAGGACGTAGAGCAGGCCTCGGTAGCTCGGTCTATATAGAGATAGTTTGGTCCCTCTACTCGGGTGGTTTCCATTAAACAAGACATTTAATCCTGACTAACTTCCAACGGGTGTCTCTGGATAGTCGGTATAATACTACGACGAGACTCCAAACGACCCTGACTGTTCATGCGGGAGTAGATTCAGCAAAGCATTGTGAAAGGTCCCGATTTGCATGGAAGCTTGAATTAACTTGTCCCTGTGGTATATAACAGAACAAAGTACGTATTAACCTTTCGTTCTATCAGCCATTGAACACGGCTCAATCCCAGTAGGTCAACACGGAAATTGTTGTATTAAGGCGAGGAAATATACACAATTGGGTGATAGTTTTTTTTTAACTGAATGACAATTTGGCTAACCAGATTACGGAATGAGCCAAGCCGTCGGGGAGTTGCCTGGAGCGACCGCCTTATCCAGCAGACTGGTAACAATAGGACTGTAATAATCAGCCCCGGGGCTAGACGCTAATTACGCTTTTTGTTATTGGCAGGGATTATTTTAGATACTCGCTGAGTAATCGTGCAGCATTTTAACTTGTTGACGTCAATCCTGTCTTTTGATAATCTGCACCTTATACTGGACTCTTGCTTATTCATAAAGCAGGAACAGGAACTGAGGAGAGTGGGCTTGGTACCTTTATAAACAATACTGATCATGCAGAATTCCAGTTTAAAGGTTGTTGTATCGGTATGACACATTACTATTTGTGTTGTTTGTTATGCTACTTTGTCCTCAAACTAGTTTATAAACGTACAATTGATCAACATTTATTATATATACAACAAATAGAATGGCCCACGTTCATGTTCTTGTAAGACAAACAATATTGCCATTGGTCAGAATAATAGAAACTAATGTCTGTTTCCTCTTACTCGGTCATCTTTTGTCAATTTTTCAAAACAACTGTAAAATTAAAAAAAAAAACACTTATTTTTCAACCTAACTTTTCACACATAACATATCTCATTCGTTAGGCCTTGGGATTCACAATACTTGTTTGTATTGTTTTATATAGCGTAGCGCGAATTTCGCCTGATTTGATCAACACTCGTGATTAAATTGACATGAACACGTGGAATGTAGCCAGTGTAGGTTTTTATTGCCTGTTGTTGTAAATATCGATCGCTGACCTTAGGCGAATTCTTTATGGTCATACATGTATCTAAGATCAAATGATTTTCATCGATATGTTTTTTGTAAGTACAGTATACTGATACAGAAATACTTGTAAACAATTTGGATAACATAGGCAGAAATCGGATTGTTTTGACTGCTGACTGGTGAAATGCCAAAATGTACAAGAGTTGACAATGGACAAAAAAACTAAACAAAAACCACACCGAAGTTCCATACGATGGATGGAGCTTGGTGACACCGAAATTCTATTTATGGTAACGGTGACCTTGTTCGAAACGGAAATTGTATAAGATGATGCTGATGATACATTGATTGCGTTTCATACAGCGTACTGAAAAAAATATTGTTTGTAGTAATCAATTTTATAATAATGGGACTTTGATCCTGACACCCGAACTCCTCACTCGTAAAAGTGAAGATACTTATGAACACGAGCACACTACTCGCAATTTCATGAGGATGATTTAAAGGAAGCATATCAAAACTTTACATCCACAATTACTCGTTGTCAGGTTGAATTGAAACTTGTTAACTACTCGTTAGTCAACAAAATTTAAAGAAAAATTCTTAAAAAGGAACAACTTAATCAATCTAGATTTCATATTACTAGCACACCAAGAGACAACATTTGCCCTTCGTATTAAAATGAGGATATCTCTTCATATTTACAACGCAGTAAAAACTAGGCCAGTTTTATAGTTTGAAGAGAAAAATGATATGACTGACTTCATGACAACACTATGTGTACTAAACGACCATATTTCCTGCGAAAACTTATTTTCAGAACTAAAAAATAAATGTCATATTTGATGATGATATATACTTTTGCCTCAACACTAACATGAATTATACTAGGTATAATTAAGATGAAAATGGCGATATCTCTTCAAAAACATTCTGCAGTTTAAATACGTTTAATGGATTATTAATCTTTCGTTCAATAATTATAAGTTAATATCACCGAGTAAACATATCTACTGTGTCAGCGTGCCCTAACCAGATGTGTTTAGTCATTCATAAAATGCATTGAAAATTCCTCAAATTATTAAAGATAGAATTATCGGGACGCCCTGCGGATTTCGTATTTATAACTGTGTGTGACGTCACAAAGTCCGGACTTAGTCTGACAAGATTTGATCTCCATGGTGATTATGTAAATGACGTTTTGAAGTCCGGCTAGATGACACGATATGACTTCTGCGATAAAAAAAACACCGCGTCTGACGTTATCACAGATTCAGATTATTATTTGGTGAGCTCACATACAATTTATTTGCGGGATCGTTGCGAACAGACATTCAACCCTTAATTCATCTGACACTATATTTTGTTTTATTTTTTAGTTTTGAATAGAGTTGGCCAAGGCCAGCATCTGTATCAAATAACCATACCTGTCGGTTAACGGGTGTTATACAGACTGGCAATCACACTTTCTCGTCGACCTGACGGGGTTTAAACGGAAATCGGGGAACTTTCGATGCCCCCCCCCCCCTTCCTAAATTAAAATTCCATTTACTGTACATACACGTATAATATTGATATATCAAAAGTTTCCCAGACACATATCCTTCACGTATTCAGAACTTGAGCCAGTCTGTGTGTATAAGAAAATAAAATAAAAATGACGACCCCGGGGTTTATTCTACTGTTTGGGTGGTCAGATGGAACAGTTATGTTATTATGTACATGTATATTACTATAAGCAGAGGTCTTTGCCATCAACAGATAGTTTGAAGTCTATACAAAGAGAAATAAAGTTGAAATGATGGCATGTTAGCAAGTTTGATATCTTTTTTTTTCATCATTTAATGTATCGCATAACATCCTGTAGGACACCACTTGGCAAAACTGTGTTTATTTTACAAAGTTTATGTACGACCTATATATTGACCGCTATATTGTAATGTTCTTACTGATTTCAACAAGTATTCTGAAATGAAAAAAAAAAATTTGTTTTCATAAAGAAATTAAATTAAAATAGATTAAAATTTCCCAGTATGGATATTTGATATTTTCTTATTATTTGAATAAGGAATTAGTCAAACAGTATTGAAATTAAATGTTCTCAGTGTTATATATCTTACCTGGACCTAATTTTGTCTCAATGTTCTATACACTTGTCTTAATACACACTCTATTTTCTGCATCATACCTAGCAATTTTTCCTTTGAGAAAGCTAACATATTATTTTTAAATATCTGCTAAAAACAATACCAGAATAAGTGTAGTGACGTTTAATTTCTTTATGAAAACAAATCTTTTTTTTTTCATTTCAGAATACTTGTTGAAATCAGTAAGAACATTACAATATAGCGGTCAATATATAGGTCGTACATAAACTTTGTAAAATAAACACAGTTTTGCCAAGTGGTGTCCTACAGGATGTTATGCGATACATTAAATGATGACAAGTTCAAAAGCTGGGAACTCAATACAGAACTAAACCTAGACATCAGTAAACATAATCTATAAGTGTTTGTTCCTAAACCACATCAAGGGACTATTCGCCTTAGGATTGTACATTGTATATTAAAAGTATGCAACGATGTATAGATACTTACATGACTACTAACTGGCATGTACATTGTACATACATATAGATTTACTAATACGTGACAATTGAGAGGTGAGGCCGAAATATCCGGTCCTGATAGCATAGCTTTAAGTGACGTGTTCAAATACTCAGTCTTAAACTGAAGTGAAATCGCTATATATATTCTGAAAATATAAACAATTTGAAATATATATACTTACATTTTACGACAACTCCACCACTCCAATATAAACAACTACTCTCGAACCCACGAGTGTTTGATATATAGTATGTGCAATACGCATGCGTTTTCCAGGTAAACTCCCAAACTTCTTTCAACAGGTGAATTGAACATCAAGTGCACTGTTGACTATCAAACCGTCCTCGAGTGTTCCTTCAGTCCAAACCTTACACACGTACGTGGGTACAATGGCGTCGGTGAATTACAGGGACATAAATAAATACAAAATGCCCAAGGGGAGCCTCGGCTATTTCGATAAATTCTACGTACACAGTTAATGGTCACACCCACTTGATTAAATTATCAAACAAGAAAAAACAAATTTCCTTCTGTCGCCTCAAGAATGACAAACTACTGGATAAACATGTGTAAGATATCCCATCTGCCACACACACTGAAAGGTAAATATATAGTGCATTTGGTGTAGTGGTTCAGAATATGCAACTATCCCAGACACAGAAATACATGTATATATGGAAGCCCGTAGAGGCACGCCATGCTAATCTACATGTGCCGAGGCACGTGCGACGTGTACACGGTGTGTAATTTGAAACTGCATCATATCCCATGATAACACGGAGAGGTAAAAACATATATACATGCACATGCATATATACAATATATGCAGTGACAATCACAGTTGACCTACAGTATCCCGTCATGCCCTAAATATGGGAGACAACGGTTCTAGTATGTACACCATCAAATACACTCAGCACATTTTTATCATGCCTCGTGCAACAAAAGAAAATGTAAGAATAGATGTACAAGTTCCAATATAAATTTTATCTAGATTAATGATTAAACGGCCAGGCCCGGTATCACGAACTTCCATTGGGAAGCATTAAAAAGATTAAGGAGAGTCCCTGATCTATTGAAGATTTCCAATAATGCGTTCGTTCGGACATTTTTAAGTAGAGTGATTTCTTAGGGAATTAATTACTATTTTGTTTTATATACATATTTTTTACGCTTTCGTTTGCGAATCAATCTCCTTATTTGTTTGAAAACGAAGGTTATTAGATCTAACATACACTTCCTTATTCGGACTACAGGAACTAGTAGTGGCTAGCATTATTACAGAGTCATCAATATAATTAAAATCGCTCAATAATTTCCAGGTTACTGAGCACAGTTTTTCTCCAAACAAATCGCAATCATCTCGATCAAAACGGCAAGCGTTGCGCCGAAGCAACAGCTGCATTGGTTTTAGAATATTATGGTTCAACAAGCCCCCTACGAGGATGAAATGGGGATGCCGCCACAGATTCATTAATAATTGACATGATATTTGCATGCAAAGAAAAAAATAAACCTTTTAAAAACCAATAGTTGAACTTATCTTTAGAGTGCTGTTTATTTATAATATAAACTAAATATAAAAACAAAGAGACATTATTAACAGGGACATCCATATGTATTTTAGGGAAACTATTCCACATACAAGCTCAATGGGGAAATAGGGCACATCCTAATTTTTTTTATGATGCAGTATACATTTACAAGAATACAATTTTCATAATCTAAGTATCGCGATTGAAAATTATAGATTCTAACGAAACTACATATATATAATATAATCTTTATTTTTGCATGTCATTATTGTATAAAAAGACCTTTAAATCACTAGACTTGTTGTACCTTCAGGAACGTTGATGGAACCGAAGCGAATACTATAGCGAGGGTACAGACACACAGACCTCCATGGTAGTATCCACATAACGTCTGTAACAACTAAATGTAACAACTCAAACACATATTCATTTATGTTAGAAATATCTTTAAAACGTTCTCCGGATTTATACATACAACTCAACATAAACGAACTCTTATGCGGTTGACTGACATTTTTGTCATGGTTGACATTTTTGCCATGGTTGAAATTTTGTCACCTATGTATTAGCTACTGCTTTCCATCCCGAGGCGCGCATTTCCATTTGAATGTCGCATTTCGTGACATGCAAAAAATATAAAGGTCGTTTTCCACCAGCATTAAGTAAAAATGACACGCCACTGCCTGTGTCATAAGTACAAGGGTTACAGCTATGGCGGTGATATACCCTGTTAACAATGGAGTGTCGTCTATCTATTGTTTACAGTGATTATAACCGTGAACACAGTTAATCTTCATTAAGGAAGATATCTTACATTGTACTTACTGTAAACGGTAATCCTATATGCGGATTTCAGAAGACTATCCGTAAAATAATAATAATAATAAAAACCAAATTGATATTTCACATTCATGTTACTTGATATTATAATTGAGACAGCAATGTTGAATAGTTTCATTCGATGGCTTATATTGTACATGTTTGAGATAAATGGCTGCTGTATAGTGGCATGCCACCTTTAGAATGATCCCAGGCTAATCTGAAGTAAGCCGAATATATTACCAGCAGACACAGTGCACCACCAGAATAGAGAAGCAATCGAACAAGTAATTATATCTCAATCGACGGGTATGGTATGTAAACCAAGCTACACGAGGGAATCAAAACGACGAGGTCGGCATGGAAACCAAAGATACACGAGGGCATTAAAACGACGAGGTCGGCATGGAAACCAAAGATACACGAGGGCATTAAAACGACGAGGTCGGCATGGAAACCAAAGATACACGAGGGCATTAAAACGACGAGGTCGACATGGAAACCAAAGATACACGAGGGCATTAAAACGACGAGGTCGGCATGAAAACCAAAGATACACGAGGGCATTAAAACGACGAGGTCGGCATGGAAACCAAAGATACACGAGGGCATTAAAACGACGAGGTCGACATGGAAACCAAAGATACACGAGGGCATTAAAACGACGAGGTCGGCATGTAAACCAAAGATACACGAGGGCATTAAAACGACGAGGTCGGCATGGAAAACAAAGATACACGAGGGAATCAAAACGACAAGGTCGGCATGGAAACCAAAGATACACGAGGGCATTAAAACGACGAGGTCGGCATGGAAACCAAAGATACACGAGGGCATTAAAACGACGAGGTCGGCATGGAAAACAAAGATACACGAGGGCATTAAAACGACGAGGTCGGCATGGAAACCAAAGATACACGAGGGCATTAAAACGACGAGGTCGGCATGGAAACCAAAGATACACGAGGGCATTAAAACGACGAGGTCGGCATGGAAAACAAAGATACACGAGGGCATTAAAACGACGAGGTCGGCATGGAAACCAAAGATACACGAGGGCATTACAACGACGAGGTCGGCATGGAAACCAAAGATACACGAGGGCATTAAAACGACGAGGTCGGCATGGAAAACAAAGATACACGAGGGCATTAAAACGACGAGGTCGGCATGGAAACCAAAGATACACGAGGGCTTAAAACGACGAGGACAACATGGAAACCAAAGATACACGAGGGCATTTAAACGACGAGGTCGGCATGGAAACCAAAGATACACGAGGGCATTAAAACGACGAGGTCGGCATGGAAACCAAAGATATACGAGGGCATTAAAACGACGAGGTCGGCATGGAAACCAAAGATACACGAGGGAATCAAAACGACGAGGTCGGCATGGAAACCAAAGTTAGACGAGGGCATTAAAACGACGAGAACAAGTTTTGATTAATCTAGAAAATCCGCCTTGTAAAACTACAATTGTAGGTCAAGTCCTGCTATGTTATGTTAAACAACTATTCATTCCATTCACTATGAAAATAGCCTTTCATGGATGAATGATATTACATATTGTTGTTGAATTTAAATTACTTTTTATGTTTTGACACCACAAGATAGCTGACAAAAATAATATAAAGTATAATGTCATTTCCCCCGTTCACCTTTGCTTATACTTGTTAATAAAGAAGGAATATTTGTTTTACCAACACATCTGTTACTCAAGAAGTTAGATCAAGAATAAGTAAAGGAGGTATGATCCAAACATTTCACAATAAGTACATTAAGAAAACAGAGCTCCACAGCATGGAGGTTGTTATACTCATTTTAGAGATACACAGGTGTATATATATCATTCAATAGATGGCACTGAGAGGATGTCAAGACCACACATAGGCATAAGATCATCGACATAGTAATTATATTTTACAGACAAAACTATTTGGCAACTTCTGCGTCGTATTCGGCAGTTTTGTGAAGACGCTTTGGAGCATTACTAGAAAATGACACTTACAAAAGAAAAATACTTTCACCAAACTAAACTTCAAACTGGTTGGAATCCTGAAATGTATTATTGTAAAATAAACAAAGATGGCAATTTTATTAGAAAATCAGTTACGGATTTATATAGGATTTTATCATTCAACTGTAAATGGTTTAGTATGACAATTTGGTGTTCCTATGTTCTTAGGGCATAAGTGTGAGTAACGTGGCTATGGCTGATTCTCAGATGCAAAAGGGCAACCCACTCTCGTCTGTTAGACATATATCCGCATAAGGTTGGACGGCTACACACGTTATGTTTCAGTCTTGTGAACAGACGCTTTGCCAATCCGTTTTGATAATTAATACAGAAGGTCTGAAATTGTAAGGTCAATTGATCTATTTTTTTTTATAATGAACGCTATTCCAGATGCAAGATTAGGAAGCCTAGCATATTTGTCAGCGTAGTCACAGGGGTAGTTTTTGAATTTTGAGAAATGCTCTGTCTTCTACCATTCATTCTTTAAACACATTTATGCGAGATGATTAGTTCTTAATTGATTTTATTTCCCTGGTAAAACGCACATATCACTTATATCTGTTCATCATTGTACAAACCACCAACATCCTTACACAAGCACAATTCATCATTACATAGTCATTCTCACTCGCACACAAATTATCACAACAGTCGTTTAAGCACACTCTCGCTGTCTGAATCCTAGGGCATGTCTGGATCACGACGTCGATCACGAGTGAAGATTGTCCCTCATTTTCACCAGTAGTTTGTCATTCGTGACATTTAATCACGTTTCTGTTGGTTACTCTGCAACTGTTCAAAGGAAAACAATACAAAAAAAACAAAAAAAACTAAACAGAGATATTTTAATCAACAATTAATCATTAACCTTATGGATTAAGATTAGGTGCTCCTTTCTTACGTCCGGTACGTTTGGTACCATTTTGAAAGTCACAAATGTGGTAATAATGTTTTTCGATTTTGAGTAAGAATTACGATTTCGTTATTATGTCGGTAGCTTCTCTCTTGCTTTTGTACAAGAAGAAAAAGCGGGCTTTTTGATAGTAACTTTAATGGGTATTAATAGAGGCTCCGCAACGATTGATGATTGTTTATCATGCTTAGCGAGTGTCTTTTTCTAAATTTGAAAATGAACTAATGAGAGTTAGATAAACATCATAAACTGTCACTCATTGGGTAACATGTTTATCACAATACTTCTTTACTTACAAATGTAATTTTGTCGAGTTTAAATTCTCCCAATGCCTATCAGCGGTGAAAGGGGCGTAGTTATGCAAAAAGGGTTATTTCCAAACTCATCGTACAATGACTTGGTGGGGATACAACTGGTGATTTGGCTCGGCGTGATAAGCAGGGAATGGTTTTGTTTACATTGACAGTCTCAACTACCACATTTGGTAAATACACATATTCAGTGATTGCAAATGCAATATGTTTATATAATTCATGTGTCGGTTTTTACCATCCCTTTACTGGTTTGGAGAAATATCACCTGTTCATGATTTTAAAATGATCGTATCATGGCAGAAGTCATACACAAATTAAGGGGAGGCAATTAGTATATCCGGGAAGGTGGGCTTGCAGTCACTATGTTGGTCTCGGGTTGCGGATTTACACAATTCAAACCTTGCTGACGGTTGTGGGTATGATGTATGCAGTACATGGAGCTGTATGTGAATTGACATACTGTCATGAACCATATTTTGTTAAATAGCCCATGACGAGTATTACTACTTAAAAGAGCTATCATAAAGACACAGCTGAGCTATAATAAGACATACACGAGTTTGTGATGAAGTGTTTAAATGTTAAATTTTATGATTATGTTTGAAACATCTACTCAGTAAATTAAACATCATAAAACTCAACATACACAAATCCTCATTTCCAGAGTGAAATCAAATGTATATTTGTTCTAGCCAGAGCGCTAGAAAACTGATATTGTGGTTACATTTAAACTCCTTGTTGCATGCCTATATGTTGTTAGTAAACCTAATTCTATTCATGAGACTGTATACTACAAGTTACAGTGATTGGGTCAGTGTAGGAATACAGGTGATGTAGGTTAAAAAATCAATGGCTGCTAGTTACTTCAGGCCTAGAGAGCTTTTCAATGTTAGCATCTAGTCACATAAGCCACGTTATGCTTAATTTGTCAGCGTCGTCAGACTCAAAGGGGCTTGTTTCCAAATTTTGAGAAATGCAAGACACAACATTGAAAGACCAGCATTTATATATACATATAGAGGATATCTAACAAGTAATACCAAATATATTTCACGAGTGGGGCTAATATTTTGATATTTTTCACGAGTGCACAGCACAAGTGAAAAATATCAAAATATTAGCCACACGAGTGAAATATATTTGGTTTTACTGAAGACACTGTTAGATATTCTGTTTATTACATTTTTTTATCAACGAAAACCCTACCCCGTATGCTAACTAGGACTACAGCGATAATTTGTAAACAAAAAAAGTAGTTTCCCCTGTCCAGGTGCTGACATATATGATCGGGCTTTCTGATTGGTCAATTATTTTGGTATTTTCTAATCATTAATTTGATTGGTCAAATCAGCAAAAGTGATATTTTTCACAAGTGAAAAATATGATATTCTTCACTAGTGAAAAATATCACTTTTATAGAATGAATAATTTGTGATATTTCACTGGTAAAAATGTAATAAATATACATATGTGTTACGCAAAATTGCATAAAACATGATTACTTTTTTTTTCTGAACATTGGTATACCTATTCATTGATATAGTTATTTAACAAAATATGGACCATGACAGTTTGTCAATTCACATACAGATGTATGTACTAGATACATCATATTAACCACCGTCAGCAAGGTTTAAATTTTGTAAACCCGTTACCCGAGGCCACCATTGTGTCTACATGCACCCCCCCCCCCCCCCCCCCCCCTAAATTTGTGTTTTAATAGGGGGATTACTTCTGCCATTATACGAACATTTTAAAATCATGAACAGGTGATATTTCTCCAAACCAGGAAAAGGATTATTAAACCGTCAGGTAAATCATATAAACAGCTATGTTGAATTTGCGATTACTTAATATATATGTTTACCAAATGTGGTAGTTGAGACTGTCAATGTAAACAAAACCATTCCCTGCTTATCGCGCCGAGCCAAATCACCAGTTGTATCCCCACCAAGTCAAGTCACTGATAGGCATTGGGAGAATTTAAACTCGACAAACTTACATTTGTAAGTAAAGAAGTATTGTGATAAACATGTTACCCACTGAGAGACAGTTTATGATGTTTATCTAACTCTCATTAGTTCATTTTCGAATTTAGAAAAGACACTCGCTAAGCATGATAAAGAACACCACTCGTTCTGGAACCCCTATTTATCTCAAAGTAGCCGGATTTTGTTTTTGCAATGCCCAAATCCATAAAAGCTTCTATTAAAAAATCCTCTTTTACTACTTGTACAAAAGCAACAGAGAAAATACCGACATAATAGTGACATTTTACAAAAAAAGTGAAAACCAGAAGTACTCGATGAAAGACAGGACTGAAACACCAATCTTATAAAGTAACCCATTAGGTGTATAATGATTAATTGTTCATTAATATAGATTTGTTAATTTTATTTGGTATTTTTTTTACACCTTTGAGCAGTTGCAAAGTACAAACATAAACGTAATAAATCGTCTAGTTATATTAGTATTTATCCTAGAGACCGGAAGGAACACATACAATATAGTTGTATTTACTATTCTAGAGACCGGAAGGGACACATACATTATAGTTGTATTTACTATCCTAGAGACCAGAAGGAACACATACATTATAGTTGTATTTACTATTCTAGAGACCGGAAGGTACACATACAATATAGTTGTATTTACTATCCTAGAGACCAGAAGGAACACATACATTATAGTTGTATTTACTATTCTAGAGACCGGAAGGTACACATACAATATAGTTGTATTTACTATCCTAGAGACCGGAAGGGACACATACATTATAGTTGTATTTACTATCCTAGAGACCGGAAGGGACACATACAATATAGTTGTATTTACTATCCTAGAGACCGGAAGGAACACATACATTATAGTTGTATTTACTATCCTAGAGACCGGAAGGGACACATACATTATAGTCGTATTTACTATCCTAGAGACCGGAAGGAACACATACAATATAGTTGTATTTACTATCCTAGGGACCGGAAGGAACACATACATTATAGTTGTATTACTATCCTAGAGACCGGAAGGAACACATACATTATAGTTGTATTTACTATCCTAGAGACCGGAAGGGACACAAAAATTATAGTTGTATCTACTATCCTAGAGACCGGAAGGAACACATACAATATAGTTGTATATATATCCTAGAGACCGGAAGGGACACCTACATTATAGTTGTATTTACTACCCTAGAGACCGGAAGGTACACATACATTATAGTTGTATATATATCCTAGAGACCAGAAGGAACACATACATTATAGTTGTATCTACTATCCTAGAGACCGGAAGGAACACATACAATATAGTTGTATATATATCCTAGAGACCGGAAGGGACACATACAATATAGTTGTATATATATCCTAGAGACCGGAAGGGACACATATATTATAGTTGTATTTACTATCCTAGAGACCGGAAGGGACACATACAGTATAGTTGTATTTACTATCCTAAAGACCGGAAGGAACACATACATTATAGTTGTATTTACTATCCTAGAGACCGGAAGGGACACATACAATATAGTTGTATTTACTATCCTAGAGACCGGAAGGGACACATACAATATACATTGTAGTTGTATTTACTATCCTAGAGACCGGAAGGAACGCATACATTATAGTTGTATTTACTATCCTAGAGACCGGAAGGAACACATACAATATAGTTGTATTTACTATCCTAGAGACCGGAAGGGACACATACATTATAGTTGTATTTACTATCCTAGAGACCAGAAGGAACACATACATTATAGTTGTATATATATCCTAGAGACCGGAAGGGACACATATATTATAGTTGTATTTACTATCCTAGAGACCGGAAGGGACACATACATTATAGTTGTATTTACTATCCTAGAGACCGGAAGGACCACATACATTATAGTTGTATAGAGACCGGAAGGAACACATACATTATAGTTGTATTTACTATCCTAGAGACCGGAAGGGACACAAACATTATAGTTGTATTTACTATCCTAGAGACCGGAAGGTACACGTACAATATAGTTGTATTTAAGAAGCACGTACACAACACTGATTTCACTGTGGGGTAAGTACGTCATAAATATTACTGAGAGAATAACAAGATGGCGGATGCATCTCTCACTTCTCGGAAAGTCTGTCTTACAGATTACTCTAATCCCGCGACTTCCCATTTATCGATATGGTCGAATGAACATTTGATGGTTGTTTCAAACATTCAATACCTCGTGTACTCCTAACTATGACGTTGTTTGATGAGCATGAGAAATTGTAGCAATAATCCACATAGAAATACCATCAACAATATTTGCCTTTTTCACCTAAAATATATTTGAAACAGTCACCTATTCTGTGAATAGTCCGTTGCCAGTCAAAGAATCTTGGATACATCAAGTGTACTTTCGACCATATCAATAAATGGGAAGTCGCAAGTAAATAGTAAAAAGTAACACAGACTTACCGAGAAGCGAGTGATGCATCCTCCATCTTTTTTTTCTCTTAGTGACGTTTGTGACGTAGTTTCCTCAACGTGGAGTATGTCCTCACATCAGTTTTTCATACCGCGGTCATAATGTATGTCAGATTTCCTGATATGGCCTACGTACCTTGTTTGTGATAAAACAAAACCTATTATTGTTATGTGGAATATGTTCCCGGTATAAAAAGCTAGATGTGTCACCGACAAGCCGGATTATTATTATAAACATACACCATCAGCATTATCAAGCCAATGATTGTTTGAAGGGGTCTTGGCAAAGTAGCAAATAAAAGAGATTTTCGGTATCGTTACTTATCTCAAATGTAAACTCGCACAGTGTAAACAATCAGAACACGGTGTGTAGATCTACCCAATTTGTACCTCGGTTACAATTGAGCCACACTCGCTATACAACTTTAAAACATTTTCACACACCGTCATGTTACGAAAATCAATACACGTGTCATTGTATACTCGTACAAATATTTTACAATTACGTATTGAAAACAACTCAACTGTCTTCATAATGGCCAGTTAAAATCATATCTGATACGAATTCGAGGTTGTCTATTCAATCAAGGTGAAGATTTTAAAATAAAATAAAAACAACTTGTTCGCTGTATATACCAACGCTGATATAAAGAAAGCTTAGCATTGCACAAATCACGGAATTTAAAATTTGAACTCAATTAACAGCTAAATACTCTTTAAAAAACCCAATGATGAATGTTTCTTCTTTTTTTTTGAAAAAAACCTCCGACCATTTAAGATATTTGAACACTATTTGACTAACGTTAAATAATCTTTGACGAACAACAATTGGTAACACTGTTTGAACAACCATTGGTAACACTGTTTGAACAACCATTGGTAACACTCTTTGAACAACCATTGGTAACACTCTTTGAAGAACAACCATTGGTGACACTCTTTGAACAACCATTGGTAACACTCTTTGAAGAACAACCATTGGTAACACTCTTTGAAGAGCAAACACTGGTAATACTCTTTGATCAACCAGTGCTGAATATTCTTTTAGCACCAACCTACGTTTAGATAACCTAACACTGATAGCTGTTCAACATCGATTTGATGATATAATCTACTTGAACCTTCGTTATCAGAATACGGTTTGAATTGAACCAGTAATATGTATAGGACCACAAGAACATGGGATCGCATTGAACAATTCATTTAATATCTAGACCGACTAACAACACAATAAATCATAAATACCATCATACCCTGTAGTATCTATAGATTTGATTAAAAGGGTGTGTCTAGTATAAGGAGAACGTACTTTGGCCTCAGCGTTGTCAGCTTCAAGCCTAATTATCGGCGGGTTCTGAACATCGCTTACAAAACAGAATTTTGCCGAAGGAATTCAACCATGGTAAGCAAATGTTTGAATTAGGGCCGACGGGAAGGTAAGGTCGGTTAGAACCCTCCACAATCGGCCACTGATTATCATAAAAAACTATTATTGATATTTGATATTTTTTCTGAAAATGTTTCGTTACTAAACTACCCTGAAAGTTATTTACATTAATTGTATTTGTCATATCAGTTGCCATAGTATTATATATACAACGATAGCACCATTTACAGTAATAACAGATGGGATTTTACAAACCTTAGCCATCAGGCTTCTGAGGACGAATCTCACTAGCTCCAAGCTTGTTGTAAACAGCATCCATAGCGAGAGAACATATTCCAGCACCATTCTGGCGTCAACGTTTTCACAACACACTAACCCACCTGGCAAAGAAGTATACTCATCACTGTAGTGTCTCCAAGAGATCCCCTGGCCTGGAGCAATACCAGATATATATTGCACTTCTGTTGTATATCTTAAAGAATTGACCTCGTGCCTCTGCACTGATATTTATAGAATCTTTAGTATCCAATAGTTACCACGACATATTCGGATTGTAAAAACCCACTCGAACGTACGCCCCCGGTGTGCTTGGTGTCATTATTAAACTCTTTTGATTGTTACCGACTACCACCGGTAGTGTTTCGACAGTAATGTGACGGTGTTTTATCCATCGGTGGTGTATTGGACAAGTCAGGGGTTGATTTAGCCTTTTAAACACGTATATCATCCAACCAGGACACGCCTTGTTTAGGTCGTGTATACACCTGTATAAAGTCAGCACTTCACCACCACTCACACATAACGTTAAACCATCGTCAAATTCCCAATTAATCACAACGAAAACAAATTACATACATAATTTAAAAAATGAACGAAGCCCGATAAGGATGACTAGTAATGGAATGTATTGTAGGTTGTGTGACAGGGTGATTGATATAGGACTTATCGTTAGTAATGATTCATATTTCATTTTCTAGTATATACTCTACATCTTATATTAACATAATGTATACATATATAAATACCATATATAAATTGAAAAGTCATACGAACACTATCTTGTTGTCCATTCTCCGTTTTGATGTTAATATTTACGGTGAAAACGAGCCCTTTTCCACGTTTCCTTTTAAAATGCACAACCAGTTTTTTACGGAATGTTTACAGAATGACGACGGAGTGTAATGGACCTATCAGTAGAAAACATATTTTTACATATACATTGTAAATTGAACATTAAAAGTATTTTATACATGAATATGTACATCCGACAAGTCATCCGTGGTAGAAACCATTAGTTGACTTTAGTGTAAACTTTTCTACCGCTTTAATTTATCAACATAATTTTTGTGTTGACATTTTGTGATGTAACCGAGTTCTCCCGAAATACTGTCGAACTATAGTTTACATGTGGTGTAGTATACTGTAATCAAATTATCTCGAACTCGTGTTGACATGCTGTGATATTATGGAGCTACCCCGAACTCGTGTTGACATGCTGTGGTGCTTTGAGTTACCCCGAACTCGTGCTGACATGCTGTGGTGCTTTGAGTTATCTCGAACTCGTGCTGACATGCTGTGGTGCTTTGAGTTACCTCGAACTCGTGTTGACATGCTGTGGTGCTTTGAGTTACCCTGAACTCGTGTTGTTTAGAAAGAGATATTCTGATATTCATCGAGGACAAATTTATTCCCAACTTGCACTCATTGAACCAGAGAAACAGATAAAGGGGAGTTTTACCATTACTCCGTAATCCTGTTTACAGTGACGAGTCAAAGGCCTCAACTATTTTGTGATGTTGCCTTCATGGCTCGCTCCTTAAACACAATTTTAAGTACTGGAACATAAACCAATGTTAAATTCCCATACCTCAAATTATCAGTACACATTAGCGTGACATTTAGAAGGAATTGCAGTGAGAAACGCCCCGGAAGTTAAAGATACGAGCAGATTACACTTGCTGTATTCACTGGAGACCGACCTAACCATCCGTAACACAATTTCAATAACGAGTGGATAAGCGATCGAAAGCCAATGGCAAACACTCTGTTTTCATCAACAGGTCCTGACATATGTTTATCAAATAAGTATCATTTTGGAAATTCTAAAAGACATTTGACTTTATTTTTTTAGACTAAGATTATACAATGTATTATTAAAAAAGTAATGTATAATAGTGTAACAAGTGATGTATAACAATGTAACAAGTGATGTACAACAGTTTAACAATTGATGTGTAGCAATGTAACAAGTGATGTATAACAATGTAACAAGTGATGTATAACAATGTAACAAGTGATGTATAACAATGTAACAAGTGATGTATAACAGTGTAACAAGTGATGTATAACAGTGTAACAAGTGATGTATAACAATGTAACAAGTGATGTATAACAGTGTAACAAGTGATGTATAACAATGTAACAAGTGATGTATAACAATGTAACAAGTGATGTATAACAATGTAACAAGTGATGTATAACAGTGTAACAAGTGATGTATAACAATGTAACAAGTGATGTATAACAGTGTAACAAGTGATGTATAACAATGTAACAAGTGATGTATAACAGTGTAACAAGTGATGTATAACAATGTAACAAGTGATGTATAACAATGTAACAAGTAATGTATAATAGTGTAACAAGTGATGTATAACAGTGTAACAAGTGATGTATAACAATGTAACAAGTGATGTACAACAGTGTAACAAGTGATGTATAACAATGTAACAAGTGATGTATAACAGTGTAACAAGTGATGTATAACAATGTAACAAGTGATGTATAACAATGTAACAAGTAATGTATAATAGTGTAACAAGTGATGTATAACAGTGTAACAAGTGATGTATAACAATGTAACAAGTGATGTACAACAGTGTAACAAGTGATGTATAGCAGTGTAACAAGTGATGTATAACAATGTAACAAGTGATGTATAACAATGTAACAAGTGATGTATAACAATGTAACAATGTAACAAGTGTTGTATAACAATGTAACAAGTGATGTATTATAAGACCCTTTCATATGTGGTCATGTAGGATAGGGATATTCCACCCGAGGGGTCACAAAATGTGGTAAAACCCGAGGCTCCGCCGAGGGTTTTACCACATTTTGTGACCCAGAGGGTGAAATATCCCTATCCTACATGAATCACATATGATTGAGTATTTTTCTCTCATTCCCCAACCTAAAATATGCAAAATTAGGCACTATCTGTCGATAGCTTTCTCAGATAGACGCCATTTTTTCTCAATCTAAACTTTTTTTCTACTGCATATAATAAAAAAAGAACAGCGCCAATCGATTTACCATACCCAATATATGCAAACGGCGTTTGCTGTTCTAAAAACGAAGGAAACCATTCATTTCCACAGTCTAAAGTTGTTTCAGCAGCCCTGTCATTGCAAGCGAAGCCAAATCACTTGATGTCGGCCAAGCTAGTGTGTCCTTTCGCGAGGAAATATAGTTCCATGTTTTATTAATAAAAAACAATAAAAGAACGTGTTTTTTTTACATAATTTATATCATAAATAAAAAAAATTATTAGATCTGGCCTAACACATGGAGCAGATGAAGTGTTTACAAATCTATAGATAGATCTACTTTCGGTTCGGCGATCTACTTTTGTATCATTGCGCGCTCGTGGCTATCCTACACCGGAAGCGAGGTAGTATACACACAGCAAGCATGGGTGTATTTACCTGGACAGACCAGTATGATACCGGTAGGGATGAGAGAAAACAATGTAACAAGTGATGTATAACAGTGTAACAAGTGATATATAACAATGTAACAAGTGATGTATAACAGTGTAACAAGTGATGTATAACAATGTAACAAGTGATGTATAACAATGTAACAAGTGATGTATAACAATGTAACAAGTGATGTATATCAGTGTAACAAGTGATGTATAACAATGTAACAAGTGATGTATAACAATGTAACAAGTGATGTATAACAATATAACAATGTAACAAGTGATGTATAACAATATAACAATGTAACAAGTGATGTATAACAATGTAACAAGTGATGTATAACAATGTAACAAGTGATGTATAACAATATAACAATGTAACAAGTGTTGTATAACAATGTAACAAGTGATGTATAACAATGTAACAAGTGATGTATAACAATATAACAATGTAACAAGTGATGTATAACAATGTAACAAGTGATGTATAACAATATAACAATGTAAAAAGTGTTGTATAACAATGTAACAAGTGATGTATAACAGTGTAACAAGTGATGTATAACAGTGTAACAAGTGATGTATAACAGTGTAACAAGTGATGTATAACAATGTAACAAGTGATGTATAACAATGTAACAAGTGATGTATAACAGTGTAACAAGTGATTATAACAGTGTAACAAGTGATGTATAACAATGTAACAAGTGATGTACAACAATGTAACAAGTGATGTATAACAATGTAACAAGTGATGTATAACAGTGTAACAAGTGATGTATAACAATGTAACAAGTGATGTATAACAATGTAACAAGTGATGTATAACAATGTAACAAGTGATGTATAACAATGTAACAAGTGATGTATAACAATGTAACAAGTGATGTATAACAATGTAACAAGTGATGTATAACAGTGTAACAAGTGATGTATAACAGTGTAACAAGTGATGTATAACAATGTAACAAGTGATGTATAACAATGTAACAAGTGATGTATAACAATGTAACAAGTGATGTATAACAGTGTAACAAGTGATGTATAACAATGTAACAAGTGATGTATAACAATGTAACAAGTGATGTATAACAATGTAACAAGTGATGTATAACAATGTAACAAGTGATGTATAACAGTGTAACAAGTGATGTATAACAGTGTAACAAGTGATGTATAACAATGTAACAAGTGATGTATAACAGTGTAACAAGTGATGTATAACAATGTAACAAGTGATGTATAACAATGTAACAAGTGATGTATAACAATGTAACAAGTGATGTATAACAGTGTAACAAGTGATGTATAACAATGTAACAAGTGATGTATAACAATGTAACAAGTGATGTATAACAGTGTAACAAGTGATGTATAACAATGTAACAAGTGATGTATAACAATGTAACAAGTGATGTATAACAGTGTAACAAGTGATGTATAACAGTGTAACAAGTGATGTATAACAATGTAACAAGTGATGTACAACAATGTAACAAGTGATGTATAACAGTGTAACAAGTGATGTATAACAATGTAACAAGTGATGTATAACAATGTAACAAGTGATGTATAACAATATAACAATGTAACAAGTGATGTATAACAATGTAACAAGTGATGTATAACAATGTAACAAGTGATGTATAACAGGTAACAAGTGATGTACAAACAATGTAACAAGTGATGTATAACAATGTAACAAGTGATGTATAACAGTGTAACAAAGTGATGTATAACAATGTACAAGTGATGTATAACAATGTAACAAGTGATGTATAACAAGTGTAACAAGTGATGTATAACAGTGTAACAAGTGATGTATAACAATGTAACAAGTGATGTATAACAATGTAACAAGTGATGTATAACAATGTAACAAGTGATGTATAACAATTAACAAGTGAGGTATACATGTAACAAGTGATGTATAACAATGTAACAAGTGATGTATAACAATGTAACAAGTGATGTATAACAGTGTAACAAGTGATGTATAACAGTGTAACAAGTGATGTATAACAATGTAACAAGTGATGTATAACAATGTAACAAGTGATGTATAACAATGTAACAAGTGATGTATAACAAGTAAAGTGATTGTAAACGGTAACAAGTGATATAACAATGTAACAAGTGATTGTAAACAATGTAAACAGTGTGATAAGTCAACAATGATGTATAACAGTGAAAAGTGATGTATAACAAAACAAGTGATAGTAATGTAACAGTGATGTAAAATGTAAAAATGTAACAAGTATGTATAACAAGTAACAAGTGATGTATACAATGTGTAACAAGTGATGTGATAACAATGTAACAAGGATGTATAACAATGTAAACAAGTGATGTCAACAGTGTAACAAGTGATGTATAACAAGTGTAACAAGTGATGTATAACAGTGTAAACAAGTGTATAAGAAAAGTATGAACAATGTAACAAGTGATGTATAACAATGTAACAAGTGAGTGTAAAGTGAATGATGAGTATAACAATGTAACAAGTGATGTATAACATGTAACAAGGATGTATAACAATGTAACAAGTGATGTATAACAGTTGAACAAGTGATGTAAACAATGTAACAAGTGATGTATAACAATGTAACAAGTGATGTATAACATGTGAACAAGTGATGTATAACAATGTAACAAGTGATGTATAACAGTGTAACAAGTGAATGTATAAAAGTGTAACAGTGATGTATAACAAGTGTAACAAGTGATGTATAACAGTGTAACAAGTGATGTATAACAATGTAACAAGTGATGTATAACAATGTAACAAGTGATGTATAACAGTGTAACAAGTGATGTATAACAATGTAACAAGTGATGTATAACAATGTAACTAAGTGATGTATAACAATGTACAAGTGATGTATAACAATGTAACAAGTGATGTATAACAGTGTAACAAGTGATGTATAACAATGTAACAAGTGATGTATAACAATGTAAACAAGTGATGTATAACAATGTAACAAGTGATGTATAACAAGTGTAACAAGTGATGTATAACATGTAACAAGTGATGTATAACAGTGTAACAAGTGATGTATAACAGTGTAACAAAGTGATGTATAACAATGTAACAAGTGATGTATAACAATGTAACAAGTGATGTATAACAATGTAACAAGTGATGTATAACAATGTAACAAGTGATGTATAACAGTGTAACAAGTGATGTATAACAATGTAACAAGTGATGTATAACAATGTAACAAGTGATGTATAACAATGTAACAAGTGATGTATAACAGTGTAACAAGTGATGTATAACAATGTAACAAGTGATGTATAACAGTGTAACAAGTGATGTATAACAGTGTAACAAGTGATGTATAACAATGTAACAAGTGATGTATAACAATGTAACAAGTGATGTATAACAATGTAACAAGTGATGTATAACAATGTAACAAGTGATGTATAACAATGTAACAAGTGATGTATAACAGTGTAACAAGTGATGTATAACAATGTAACAAGTGATGTATAACAATGTAACAAGTGATGTATAACAGTGTAACAAGTGATGTATAACAATGTAACAAGTGATGTATAACAATGTAACAAGTGATGTATAACAGTGTAACAAGTGATGTATAACAGTGTAACAAGTGATGTATAACAATGTAACAAGTGATGTATAACAGTGTAACAAGTGATGTATAACAATGTAACAAGTGATGTATAACATGTAACAAGTGATGTATAACAATGTAACAAGTGATGTATAACAGTGTAACAAGTGATGTATAACAATGTAACAAGTGATGTATAACAGTGTAACAAGTGATGTATAACAATGTAACAAGTGATGTATAACAAGTGTAACAAGTGATGTATAACAATGTAACAAGTGATGTATAACAATGTAACAAGTGATGTATAACAGTGTAACAAGTGATGTATAACAATGTAACAAGTGATGTATAACAATGTAACAAGTGATGTATAACAATGTAACAAGTGATGTATAACAATGTAACAAGTGATGTATAACAGTGTAACAAGTGATGTATAACAGTGTAACAAGTGATGTATAACAATGTAACAAGTGATGTATAACAATGTAACAAGTGATGTATAACAATGTAACAAGTGATGTATAACAGTGTAACAAGTGATGTATAACAGTGTAACAAGTGATGTATAACAATGTAACAAGTGATGTATAACAATGTAACAAGTGATGTATAACAATGTAACAAGTGATGTATAACAGTGTAACAAGTGATGTATAACAATGTAACAAGTGATGTATAACAATGTAACAAGTGATGTATAACAATGTAACAAGTGATGTATAACAGTGTAACAAGTGATGTATAACAGTGTAACAAGTGATGTATAACAATGTAACAAGTGATGTATAACAATGTAACAAGTGATGTATAACAATGTAACAAGTGATGTATAACAGTGTAACAAGTGATGTATAACAATGTAACAAGTGATGTATAACAATGTAACAAGTGATGTATAACATGTAACAAGTGATGTATAACAAGTGTAACAAGTGATGTATAACAGTGTAACAAGTGATGTATAACAATGTAACAAGTGATGTATAACAGTGTAACAAGTGATGTTTATTAACAAGTGATAAACAAGTGTATGATGTATAACAATTGTAACAAGTGATGTATACACAGTGTAACAAGTGATGTATAACAATGTAACAAGTGATGTATAACAATGTAACAAGTGATGTATAACAATTTAACAAGTGATGTATAACAGTGTAACAAGTGATGTATAACAATGTAACAAGTGATGTATAACAATGTAACAATGTAACAAGTGATGTATAACAATTGTAACAAGTGATGTATAACAGTGTAACAAGTGATGTATAACAGTGTAACAAGTGATGTATAACAATGTAACAAGTGATGTATAACAATGTAACAAGTGATGTATAACAAGTGTAACAAGTGATGTATAACAGTGTAACAAGTGATGTATAACAGTGTAAACAAGTGATGTATAACAATGTAACAAGTGATGTATAACAATGTAACAAGTGATGTATAACAATGTAACAAGTGATGTATAACAATGTAACAAGTGATGTATAACATGTAACAAGTGATGTATAACAGTGTAACAAGTGATGTATAACAATGTAACAAGTGATGTATAACACTAACAAGTGATGTATAACAATGTAACAAGTGATGTATAACAGTGTAACAAGTGATGTATAACAATGTAACAAGTGATGTATAACAATGTAACAAGTGATGTATAACAGTGTAACAAGTGATGTATAACAATGTAACAAGTGATGTATAACAATGTAACAAGTGATGTATAACAGTGTAACAAGTGATGTATAACAATGTAACAAGTGATGTATAACAATGTAACAAGTGATGTATAACAATGTAACAAGTGATGTATAACAATGTAACAAGTGATGTATAACAATGTAACAAGTGATGTATAACAATGTAACAAGTGATGTATAACAAGTGTAACAAGTGAGGTATAACAAGTGTAACAAGTGATGTATAACAATGTAACAAGTGATGTATAACAGTGTAACAAGTGATGTATAACAATGTAACAAGTGATGTATAACAGTGTAACAAGTGATGTATAACAATGTAACAAGTGATGTATAACAGTGTAACAAGTGATGTATAACAATGTAACAAGTGATGTATAACAATGTAACAAGTGATGTATAACAGTGTAACAAGTGATGTATAACAATGTAACAAGTGATGTATAACAATGTAACAAGTGATGTATAACAGTGTAACAAGTGATGTATAACAGTGTAACAAGTGATGTATAACAATGTAACAAGTGATGTATAACAATGTAACAAGTGATGTATAACAGTGTAACAAGTGATGTATAACAGTGTAACAAGTGATGTATAACAATGTAACAAGTGATGTATAACAATGTAACAAGTGATGTATAACAATGTAACAAGTGATGTATAACAGTGTAACAAGTGATGTATAACAATGTAACAAGTGATGTATAACAGTGTAACAAGTGATGTATAACATGTAACAAGTGATGTATAACAATGTAACAAGTGATGTATAACAATGTAACAAGTGATGTATAACAGTGTAACAAGTGATGTATAACAATGTAACAAGTGATGTATAACAATGTAACAAGTGATGTATAACAATGTAACAAGTGATGTATAACAATGTAACAAGTGATGTATAACAGTGTACAAGTGATGTATAACAATGTAACAAGTGATGTATAACAATGTAACAAGTGATGTATAACAATGTAACAAGTGATGTATAACAGTGTAACAAGTGATGTATAACAATGTAACAAGTGATGTATAACAATGTAACAAGTGATGTATAACAATGTAACAAGTGATGTATAACAATGTAACAAGTGATGTATAACAGTGTAACAAGTGATGTATAACAATGTAACAAGTGATGTATAACAATGTAACAAGTGATGTATAACAATGTAACAAGTGATGTATAACAATGTAACAAGTGATGTATAACAGTGTAACAAGTGATGTATAACAATGTAACAAGTGATGTATAACAATGTAACAAGTGATGTATAACAATGTAACAAGTGATGTATAACAGTGTAACAAGTGATGTATAACAGTGTAACAAGTGATGTATAACAATGTAACAAGTGATGTATAACAATGTAACAAGTGATGTATAACAATGTAACAAGTGATGTATAACAATATAACAATGTAACAAGTGATGTATAACAATGTAACAAGTGATGTATAACAATGTAACAAGTGATGTATAACAATGTAACAAGTGATGTATAACAATGTAACAAGTGATGTATAACAGTGTAACAAGTGATGTATAACAATGTAACAAGTGATGTATAACAATGTAACAAGTGATGTATAACAATGTAACAAGTGATGTATAACAATGTAACAAGTGATGTATAACAATGTAACAAGTGATGTATAACAATGTAACAAGTGATGTATAACAATGTAACAAGTGATGTATAACAATGTAACAAGTGATGTATAACAATGTAACAAGTGATGTATAACAGTGTAACAAGTGATGTATAACAATGTAACAAGTGATGTATAACAATGTAACAAGTGATGTATAACAATGTAACAAGTGATGTATAACAATGTAACAAGTGATGTATAACAATGTAACAAGTGATGTATAACAATGTAACAAGTGATGTATAACAATGTAACAAGTGATGTATAACAATGTAACAAGTGATGTATAACAAGTGTAACAAGTGATGTATAACAATGTAACAAGTGATGTATAACAATGTAACAAGTGATGTATAACAATGTAACAAGTGATGTATAACAATGTAACAAGTGATGTATAACAATGTAACAAGTGATGTATAACAATGTAACAAGTGATGTATAACAATGTAACAAGTGATGTATAACAGTGTAACAAGTGATGTATAACAATGTAACAAGTGATGTATAACAATGTAACAAGTGATGTATAACAATGTAACAAGTGATGTATAACAATGTAACAAGTGATGTATAACAATGTAACAAGTGATGTATAACAATGTAACAAGTGATGTATAACAGTGTAACAAGTGATGTATAACAGTGTAACAAGTGATGTATAACAATGTAACAAGTGATGTATAACAATGTAACAAGTGATGTATAACAATGTAACAAGTGATGTATAACAATGTAACAAGTGATGTATAACAATGTAACAAGTGATGTATAACAATGTAACAAGTGATGTATAACAAGTGTAACAAGTGATGTATAACAATGTAACAAGTGATGTATAACAGTGTAACAAGTGATGTATAACAGTGTAACAAGTGATGTATAACAATGTAACAAGTGATGTATAACAATGTAACAAGTGATGTATAACAATGTAACAAGTGATGTATAACAATGTAACAAGTGATGTATAACAATGTAACAAGTGATGTATAACAATGTAACAAGTGATGTATAACAATGTAACAAGTGATGTATAACATGTAACAAGTGATGTATAACAATGTAACAAGTGATGTATAACAGTGTAACAAGTGATGTATAACAATGTAACAAGTGATGTATAACAATGTAACAAGTGATGTATAACAATGTAACAAGTGATGTATAACAATGTAACAAGTGATGTATAACAATGTAACAAGTGATGTATAACAGTGTACAAGTGATGTATAACAATGTGACAAGTGATGTATAACAATGTAACAAGTGATGTATAACAATGTAACAAGTGATGTATAACAATGTAACAAGTGATGTATAACAATGTAACAAGTGATGTATAACAAGTGTAACAAGTGATGTATAACAATGTAACAAGTGATGTATAACAAGTGTAACAAGTGATGTATAACAATGTAACAAGTGATGTATAACAATGTAACAAGTGATGTATAACATGTAACAAGTGATGTATAACAATGTAACAAGTGATGTATAACAGTGTAACAAGTGATGTATAACATGTAACAAGTGATGTATAACAATGTAACAAGTGATGTATAACAGTGTACAAGTGATGTATAACAATGTACAAGTGATGTATAACAATGTAACAAGTGATGTATAACAATGTAACAAGTGATGTATAACAATGTAACAAGTGATGTATAACAATGTAACAAGTGATGTATAACAATGTAACAAGTGATGTATAACAATGTAACAAGTGATGTATAACAATGTAACAAGTGATGTATAACAATGTAACAAGTGATGTATAACAATGTAACAAGTGATGTATAACAATGTAACAAGTGATGTATAACAATGTAACAAGTGATGTATAACACTGTAACAAGTGATGTATAACAATGTAACAAGTGATGTATAACAATGTAACAAGTGATGTATAACATGTAACAAGTGATGTAACAGTGTAACAAGTGATGTATAACAATGTAACAGTGATGTATACAATGTAACAAGTGATGTATAACAATGTAACAAGTGATGTATAACAATGTAACAAGTGATGTATAACAATGTAACAAGTGATGTATAACAATGTAACAAGTGATGTATAACAATGTAACAAGTGATGTATAACAATGTAACAAGTGATGTATAACAATATAACAATGTAACAAGTGATGTATAACAATGTAACAAGTGATGTATAACAGTGTAACAAGTGATGTATAACAATGTAACAAGTGATGTATAACAATGTAACAAGTGATGTATAACAATGTAACAAGTGATGTATAACAATGTAACAAGTGATGTATAACAATGTAACAAGTGATGTATAACAGTGTAACAAGTGATGTATAACAATGTAACAAGTGATGTATAACAATGTAACAAGTGATGTATAACAATGTAACAAGTGATGTATAACAATGTAACAAGTGATGTATAACAATGTAACAAGTGATGTATAACAGTGTAACAAGTGATGTATAACAGTGTAACAAGTGATGTATAACAATGTAACAAGTGATGTATAACAATGTAACAAGTGATGTATAACAATGTAACAAGTGATGTATAACAATGTAACAAGTGATGTATAACAATGTAACAAGTGATGTATAACAGTGTAACAAGTGATGTATAACAATGTAACAAGTGATGTATAACAATGTAACAAGTGATGTATAACAAGTGTAACAAGTGATGTATAACAATGTAACAAGTGATGTATAACAATGTAACAAGTGATGTATAACAATGTAACAAGTGATGTATAACAAGTGTAACAAGTGATGTATAACAATGTAACAAGTGATGTATAACAATGTAACAAGTGATGTATAACAGTGTAACAAGTGATGTATAACAATGTAACAAGTGATGTATAACAATGTAACAAGTGATGTATAACAATGTAACAAGTGATGTATAACAATGTAACAAGTGATGTATAACAATGTAACAAGTGATGTATAACAATGTAACAAGTGATGTATAACAATGTAACAAGTGATGTATAACAATGTAACAAGTGATGTATAACAATGTAACAAGTGATGTATAACAATGTAACAAGTGATGTATAACAATGTAACAAGTGATGTATAACAATGTAACAAGTGATGTATAACAGTGTAACAAGTGATGTATACAATGTAACAAGTGATGTATAACAATGTAACAAGTGATGTATAACAGTGTAACAAGTGATGTATAACAGTGTAAAAAATGCTGTAAAACACTGTAACAAGTTATTATAACAATGTAACAAGTGATGTATAACAATGTAACAAGTGATGTATAACAATGTAACAAGTGATGTATAACAATGTAACAAGTGATGTATAACAGTGTAACAAGTGATGTATAACAATGTAACAAGTGATGTATAACAATGTAACAAGTGATGTATAACAGGTAACAAGTGATGTATAACAATGTAACAAGTGATGTATAACAATGTAACAAGTGATGTATAACAATGTAACAAGTGATGTATAACAATGTAACAAGTGATGTATAACAGTGTAACAAGTGATGTATAACAATGTAACAAGTGATGTATAACAATGTAACAAGTGATGTATAACAATGTAACAAGTGATGTATAACATGTAACAAGTGATGTATAACAATGTAACAAGTGATGTATAACAATGTAACAAGTGATGTATAACAATGTAACAAGTGATGTATAACAATGTAACAAGTGATGTATAACAATGTAACAAGTGATGTATAACAGTGTAACAAGTGATGTATAACAATGTAACAAGTGATGTATAACAATGTAACAAGTGATGTATAACAGTGTAACAAGTGATGTATAACAATGTAACAAGTGATGTATAACAATGTAACAAGTGATGTATAACAGTGTAACAAGTGATGTATAACAATGTAACAAGTGATGTATAACAGTGTAACAAGTGATGTATAACAATGTAACAAGTGATGTATAACAATGTAACAAGTGATGTATAACAATGTAACAAGTGATGTATAACAATGTAACAAGTGATGTATAACATGTAACAAGTGATGTATAACAGTGTAACAAGTGATGTATAACAATGTAACAAGTGATGTATAACAATGTAACAAGTGATGTATAACAATGTAACAAGTGACGTATAACAATGTAACAAGTGATGTATAACAATGGAACAAGTGATTGTATAACAGTGTAACAAGTGATGTACAACAATGTACAAGTGATTGTATAACAATGTAACAAGTGTGTATAACAGTGTAACAAGTGATGTTGTTATAACATGTAACAAGTGATGTATAACAAATGTAACAAGTGATGTATAACAATGTAACAAGTGATGTATACAAGTGTAACAAGTGATGTATAGCAGTGTACAAGTGATGTATAACAATGTAACAAGTGATGTATAACAGTGTAACAAGTGATGTACAACAATGTAACAAGTGATGTATAACAATGTAACAAGTGATGTATAACATTGTAACAAGTGATGTATAACAATGTAACAAGTGATGTATAACAATGTAACAAGTGATGTATAACAGTGTAACAAGTGATGTTTAGCAGTGTAACAAGTGATGTACAACAATGTAACAAGTGATGTATAACAATGTAACAAGTGATGTATAACAATGTAACAAGTGATGTATAACAATGTAACAAGTGATGTATAACAATGTAACAAGTGATGTATAACAATGTAACAAGTGATGTATAACATGTAACAAGTGATGTATAACAATGTAACAAGTGATGTATAACAATGTAACAAGTGATGTATAACAATGTAACAAGTGATGTATAACAATGTAACAAGTGATGTATAACAGTGTAACAAGTGATGTATAACAATGTAACAAGTGATGTATAACAATGTAACAAGTGATGTATAACAATGTAACAAGTGATGTATAACAAGTGTAACAAGTGATGTATAACAATGTAACAAGTGATGTATAACAATGTAACAAGTGATGTATAACAATGTAACAAGTGATGTATAACAATGTAACAAGTGATGTATAACAATGTAACAAGTGATGTATACAATGTAACAAGTGATGTATAACAGTGTAACAAGTGATGTATAACAATGTAACAAGTGATGTATAACAATGTAACAAGTGATGTATAACAATGTAACAAGTGATGTATAACAATGTAACAAGTGATGTATAACAGTGTAACAAGTGATGTATAACAGTGTAACAAGTGATGTATAACAATGTAACAAGTGATGTATAACATGTAACAAGTGATGTATAACAATGTAACAAGTGATGTATAACAATGTAACAAGTGATGTATAACAATGTAACAAGTGATGTATACAATGTAACAAGTGATGTATAACAATGTGACAAGTGATGTATAACAATGTAACAAGTGATGTATAACAAGTGTAACAAGTGATGTATAACAATGTAACAAGTGATGTATAACAATGTAACAAGTGATGTATAACAATGTAACAAGTGATGTATAACAATGTAACAAGTGATGTATAACAATGTAACAAGTGATGTATAACAGTGTAACAAGTGATGTATAACAATGTAACAAGTGATGTATAACAATGTAACAAGTGATGTATAACAATGTAACAAGTGATGTATAACAATGTAACAAGTGATGTATAACAATGTAACAAGTGATGTATAACAATGTAACAAGTGATGTATAACAAGTGTAACAAGTGATGTATAACAGTGTAACAAGTGATGTAAACAATGTAACAAGTGATGTATAACAATGTAACAAGTGATGTATAACAGTGTAACAAGTGATGTATAACAATGTAACAAGTGATGTATAACAATGTAACAAGTGATGTATAACAGTGTACAAGTGATGTATAACAAGTGTAACAAGTGATGTATAACAATGTAACAAGTGATGTATAACAATGTAACAAGTGATGTATAACAATGTAACAAGTGATGTATAACAATGTAACAAGTGATGTATAACAGTGTAACAAGTGATGTATAAACAATGTAACAAGTGATGTATAACAATGTAACAAGTGATGTATAACAATGTAACAAGTGATGTATAACAATGTAACAAGTGATGTATAACAATGTAACAAGTGATGTATAACAATGTAACAAGTGATGTATAACAATGTAACAAGTGATGTATAACAGTGTAACAAGTGATGTATAACAATGTAACAAGTGATGTATAACAATGTAACAAGTGATGTATAACAATGTAACAAGTGATGTATAACAATGTAACAAGTGATGTATAACAATGTAACAAGTGATGTATAACAATGTAACAAGTGATGTATAACAATGTAACAAGTGATGTATAACAATGTAACAAGTGATGTATAACAATGTAACAAGTGATGTATAACAATGTAACAAGTGATGTATAACAATGTAACAAGTGATGTATAACAGTGTAACAAGTGATGTATAACAATGTAACAAGTGATGTATAACAATGTAACAAGTGATGTATAACAGTGTAACAAGTGATGTATAACAATGTAACAAGTGATGTATAACAATGTAACAAGTGATGTATAACAATGTAACAAGTGATGTATAACAATATAACAATGTAACAAGTGATGTATAACAATGTAACAAGTGATGTATAACAATGTAACAAGTGATGTATAACAATGTAACAAGTGATGTATAACAATGTAACAAGTGATGTATAACAATGTAACAGTGATGTATAACAATGTAACAAGTGAATGTATAACAGTGTAACAAGTGATGTATAACAATGTAACAAGTGTGTATAACAATGTAACAAGTGATGTATAACAAGTGTAACAAGTGATGTATAACAATGTAACAAGTGATGTATAACAATGTAACAAGTGATGTATAACAATGTAACAATTGATGTATAACAGTGTAACAAGTGATGTATAACAATGTAACAAGTGATGTATAACAATGTAACAAGTGTGATGTATAACAGTGTACAAGTGATGTATAACAATGTAACAAGTGATGTATAACAATGTAACAAGTGATGTATAACAGTGTAACAAGTGATGTATAACAATGTAACAAGTGATGTATAACAATGTAACAAGTGATGTATAACAATGTATAACAAGTGATGTATAAAAAGTAACAGTGTGTTAAAAATGAAACAAGTGATGTATAACAATTAACAATGATTTTAAACATGTAAAAATGTTAAAAATTAACAAGTGAGTATAAAAATTTAAAAGGGAGATAACATGTACAATGTAAAAAAAGGGTAACAAGTGTTTTTACTTAACGTGATGTAAAAATTAAAAGGTTTAAAAAATGAAAAGTGAGTATAAAAAAGTAAAAATGATTTAAAAAAAAGGGAAAAATTTAAAATGATGTATAACTTTTTGTAAAAAGGGATGTAAACAATTTTAACAAGGTTTTGGTATAAAAAGTAAAAAGTGATGTTAACTTTGTAAACAATGATGTATAACAAGTAACAAGTGGATAACAAGTAAAAAAGGTTTTTAAAAAAAAAAGGGGAAAAAGTGTAACAAGTTTTAAAAGAAAATTTGAAAAAAACAATGTAAAAGGATGAAAAAATTAAAAAGTGATTCGAAAATTAAAAAAGTAACAAGTGTTTTTAAAAACAGTGTAACAAGTTATGTATAACAGTGTAACAAGTGATGTATAACAATGTAACAAGTGATGTATAACAGTGTAACAAGTGATGTATAACAATGTAACAAGTGATGTATAACAATGTAACAAGTGATGTATAACAATATAACAATGTAACAAGTGTTGTATAACAATGTAACAAGTGATGTATAACAGTGTAACAAGTGATGTATAACAATGTGACAAGTGATGTATAACAATGTAACAAGTGATGTATAACAGTGTAAACAAGTGATGTATAACAATGTAACAAGTGATGTATAACAATGTAACAAGTGATGTATAACAATGTAACAAGTGATGTATAACAATATAACAATGTAACAAGTGTTGTATAACAATGTAACAAGTGATGTATAACAATGTAACAAGTGATGTATAACAATGTAACAAGTGATGTATAACAATGTGACAAGTGATGTATAACAATGTAACAAGTGATGTATAACAGTGTAACAAGTGATGTATAACAATGTAACAAGTGATGTATAACAATATAACAATGTAACAAGTGATGTATAACAATGTAACAAGTGATGTATAACAATATAACAATGTGACAAGTGATGTATAACAATGTAACAAGTGATGTATAACAGTGTAACAAGTGATGTATAACAGTGTAACAAGTGATGTATAACAATGTAACAAGTGATGTATAACAATGTAACAAGTGATGTATAACAGTGTAACAAGTGATGTATAGCAATGTAACAAGTGATGTATAACAATGTAACAAGTGATGTATAGCAGTGTAACAAGTGATGTATAACAGTGTAACAAGTGATGTATAACAATGTAACAAGTGATGTATAACAGTGTAACAAGTGATGTATAACAGTGTAACAATGGATGTATAACAATGTAACAAGTGATGTATAACAATGTAACAAGTGATGTATAACAATGTAACAAGTGATGTATAACAATGTAACAAGTGATGTATAGCAGTGTAACAAGTGATGTATAACAATGTAACAAGTGATGTATAACAGTGTAACAAGTGATGTATAACAGTGTAACAAGTGATGTATAACAATGTAACAAGTGATGTATAACAATGTAACAAGTGATGTATAGCAATGTAACAAGTGATGTATAACAATGTAACAAGTGATGTATAACAATGTAACACGTGATGTATAACAAGTGATGTATAACAATGTAACAAGTGATGTATAACAATGTAACAAGTGATGTATAACAGTGTAACAAGTGATGTATAACAGTGTAACAAGTGATGTATAACAATGTAACAAGTGATGTATAACAATGTAACAAGTGATGTATAGCAATGTAACAAGTGATGTATAACAATGTAACAAGTGATGTATAACAATGTAACACGTGATGTATAACAGTGTAACAAGTGATGTATAACAATGTAACAAGTGATGTATAACAATGTAACAAGTGATGTATAACAATGTAACAATTGACGTATATATATAATAATGTTACAGGTGATTGATGAAAAAAAGAATATATTATATTTTACGACCGCCTCTTAGTCATGTACACTACATAGATATAAATATAAACATCTTTGTATCCTTTGTACATGTAATTGTAGTAGGGGTAGAGGATCTGATTCGGTTTGATTGAAGCCCGCCTATATCAATCGGAAGGCTGACATAGTCACTGGTCGAGCACACTGACTAATTGTATTGTTTTGTTTGTTTGTTTACGCCTGGTTTTGAAACAGCTCTTTTCATGGAAATGTTTAATGCTTCCAAATTTTCACAGAGAGAATAATATCCCGTAGCAACAAACACACGACCATTCTTCCAGCGAACCCTCCAGGATAACATATTATAACAGACCTCAATAAATGACTGAGGTGACGTATTGTGCGAGCTTGAAACGTCAAGTCAGTTAAAGGCACAATAAAAATGTCCTGATCAATGAGATCTAATCTAAATTTAATTCGGGAAGGTTGTATAAAGGCGCGATCAGCCGGGTATTTATTTACATTTGATTTACATTAAAATCATGTTCTTGTAGCTTCTATATAAGTAAGTATGCGTGGGCACCTACAAATGTACTAAACAGCCGGACAGAGGAGATATATTTGGACAATTACACATTGTTTTAGTTTTCGTGTCTCTGCCATTTGTCGAATTGGTCAGATAAAGACATCCGTGTTTCTTTTGTTGTATTCGAGGTCAATATTGCGTCACAAATGAAAATGCTCAATTTTCAAAATCAATTGATCAATTTATTTAAGCACTGATGTCAGTTTATTTTTAGTTTCATCGGGGTATGAAACAAATTTTGTTTGCAAACTGTATGAATAGCGGATTCTTTAAGAAGTTTGCAAACACAATTTTTTTATACCCCTAAAAAAATAAAACATAATTGATATCAACACTTATAATTAATTTTGAAAAAAAATTTCTAATTTAAAACATATTTCATGTACAATTTTACTGGTTTTATATGGGATTCTTTTTCTCGATCAATGCGCAACGTCAATTGTCGTATTGTGACGTCACATTTTTCGCGCCATTCTCGGATTTTTTTTTTAAATAGTGGTATGAAAAAAATATCTCAACCAATCAGAAAGCCGCATTCTGCGTACCAACAAAGGAAACTTGATTATTGTAGAATGTTATATATTATTGTACAGGTGAAAAAACATAAATACTTCACAATACATTGATTATAATAATGTGAAATCATATTGACACGCGGTATTACCTCTAATAACTCTCTTTTAGTTTTAAAGTAATTGTATCGATCGAAACCCATCTCAAATAGTTAACTTGCATTAAAAATATAGTACCCACGACCAGAATTTAATTTAGTCACTACGAAGGTTCTAACGTTAAGAGCGTTAGGAGTATTTGATTTAGATTTATACCGCAGATTTAGTAGAATCAGACAGACAAACTATGTCATGAATCGTCGGGACATACCTGTTATATCAACAGTAAATGTTCAACCTATCAATGATGTCAACATACATTCGACATGGAGTACAATAAGGAAATAAGCTTACTTATGTATCGTTAATATCAATATTTAAAACACTGGGAACTCTTCAGTATGTTCAGTATGAGCTACCACGATTTGTTATTATTACATATTTATTATTATCTGTGAAAATAAAATAAAATTATGAGGCAGGCACAAAGAAATAATAGTATATGCTTAAATTTTCATGATGTCGATATTTTTGGAACAAAAACTTAAAATATTTGTCATGTACATATGATTGAAGCACATAAGTAAGTTTACCTGTATAAAATTATTGATACTCGCGCTGTTCGTTTTCCCCAAATTTCGTAAAACTTGTTTTTTAGTCAAACAATTCAATTGGTTTCGCCTTTATTCAAAAGAAGTGAATATTTGTTCTCTCTTTGAAAATTTTAAAAGCAGACAGATGTTATCTCATACAAAAACACATGTGACCGGTAATGTTAGTAGGCGTCCTCCGCCGATCGTGCCACTCTATACATACATGCCTAAGCAATAAATATTGGTCATGGTTCACGGTCCGCTAGGTTTTAAAATTAGTATGCTATATAACTTTTACTACCGCCCAAATCACCCTCTGATCAGGACGTACAAAATGTACGTATATTTCCTCTAAAGTATCTCCCATGTACAATCAAAACGTCATCAATTTACATTATGGAAGGAAAATATACACTATGCATACATGTATACATGTATACAATCATTTTGTAAATATACTGTTGTTTTTTTCAGTTTCGGTGGGTAACGTCGGGGTAACATTGACAATAAACATGTGTGCACCAACAAGAGATCATATATAATAAGCCACCATAATCTCACCAAGTAGCGGAAAAAAACACCGATTCGGCAGTGGCCTCCACAGAGTTCGCCTCGTATGGTGTGTAATACGACAGATATTCATTTTTGTTCTCACTCCTTCGGTAAAAAGACGGAATTTTACATTCCACGAGGACTGTCATAACAAGGATACAGCTATCACATCTGGGTTTAATGATAACTTGGCTTTGTATTGTTTTAAGACCAATTACACAATGAGGTCCTTTTATAACGACATCCATCAATATTGGGATCAACACACACACTCACAAAAAAACAAAAAAACAAAAACAAAAACAAAAAACAAAAACAAAAAACAAAAACAAAAACAAATCAGGGTGGAGAGGTGAAGAGTTTATTTTAAACATTTCATGTTTTATGAAATGATCGAGATACCTTGATTCCTTTCCAGTAATAATTGATAAAAACTAAAACAAATAAACCATTCAATGATAAAAATGGCATGATTATGTAAAGTTTCTTTTTTATGGCATTGTCCAAGTAGATTTACGATTAATATGCTAATAATAAATCGTCCAAAAAAAACCATGTTGTTATATATTCACGGTTTAAATGTATGCGCATTATAATGTCAACAAGTTTATACGTGCCAATCACCCAGTTTTTACTGTACCCATCACCCAGTTTATATTGTATACTGTACCAATCACCCAGTTTATTCTGTATACTGTACCCATCACCCGGTTTATTCTGTATACTGTACCCATCACCCAGTTTATTCTGTATACTGTACCCATCACCCAGTTTATTCTGTATACTGTACCAATCACCCAGTTTATACTGTATACTGTACCTATCACCCAGTTGATACTGTATACTGTACCCATCACCCAGTTTATACTGTACCCATCAACCAGTTTATACTGTATAGTGTACCCATCACCCAGTTTATACTGTATACTGTACCCATCACCCAGTTTATATTGTATACTGTACCCATCACCCAGTTTATTCTGTATACTGTACCCATCACCCAGTTTATTCTGTATACTGTACCCATCACCCAGTTTATTCTGTATACTGTACCAATCACCCAGTTTATACTGTATACTGTACCTATCACCCAGTTGATACTGTATACTTTACCCATCACCCAGTTTATACTGTACCCATCAACCAGTTTATACTGTATAGTGTACCCATCACCCAGTTTATACTGTATAGTGTACCCATCACCCAGTTTATTCTGTATACTGTACCCATCACCCAGTTTATACTGTATACTGTACCCATCACCCAGTTTATACTGTATACTGTACCCATCACCCAGTTTATACTGTATACTGTACCCATCACCCAGTTTATACTGTATACTGTACCCATCACCCAGTTTATACTGTACCCTTCACCCAGTTGATACTGTATAGTGTACCCATCACCCAGTTTATACTGTATACTGTACCCATCACCCAGTTTATACTGTATACTGTACCCATCACCCAGTTTATACTGTATACTGTACCCATCACCCGGTTTATACTGTATACTGTACCCATCACCCAGTTTATACTGTATACTGTACCCATCACCCAGTTTATTCTGTATACTGTACCCATCACCCAGTTTATACTGTATACTGTCCCAATCACCCAGTTTATTCTGTATACTGTACCCATCACCCAGTTTATACTGTATACTGTACCCATCACCCAGTTTATACTGTATACTGTACCCATCACCCAGTTTATTCTGTATACTGTACCCATCACCCAGTTTATACTTATCTGTACCATCACCCAGTTTATTCTTATAATTACCAACCCAACATTGATAGTATACAGACCCATCCAGTTTATACGTATACTGTACCTCACCCTTTACTTGATATTGTACCCATCACCCAGTTTTGTATACTGTAACTCCCATCACCCAGTTTATTGTATTACTTCCCATCACCCAGTTTATTATGTATATGTACCCAACCCAGTTATACTGATAATTACCCTCACCCAGTTTATGATACTGTACCCATCACCCTTTACTGATACTGTACCCACACCAGTTATTGTCTGTACCTCCCAGTTTATCTGTATACGTACCATCACCAGTTTATACTGTATACTGTACCCATCACCCAGTTTATTGTATACTTCCCATTTACTTTATGTACTATACGTTTATACTGTTCTGTCCCATATACCAGTTATACTGTATACTGACCCACACCCAGTTTATCTATACCCCACCATTTAATCTTAACGTACCCATCACCAGTTTATTCTGTATACTGTACCCATCACCCAGTTTATACTGTATACTGTACCCATCACCCAGTTTATACTGTATACTGTACCCATCACCCAGTTTATACTGTATACTGTACCCATCACCCAGTTTATTACTGTATACTGTACCCATCACCCAGTTTATTCTGTATACTGTACCCATCACCCAGTTTATACTGTATACTGTACCCATCACCCAGTTTATACTGTATACTGTACCCATCACCCAGTTTATACTGTATACTGTACCCATCACCCAGTTTATACTGTATACTGTACCCATCACCCAGTTTATACTGTATACTGTACCCATCACCCAGTTTATACTGTATACTGTACCCATCACCCAGTTTATACTGTATACTGTACCCATCACCCAGTTTATACTGTATACTGTACCCATCACCCAGTTTTATACTGTATACTGTACCCATCACCCAGTTTATACTGTATACTGTACCCATCACCCAGTTTATACTGTATACTGTACCCATCACCCAGTTTATACTGTATACTGTACCCATCACCCAGTTTATACTGTATACTGTACCCATCACCCAGTTTATACTGTATACTGTACCCATCACCCAGTTACTGTACCCTCAACCTAGTTATACTGTACCCATCACCCAGTTTATACTGTATACTGTACCCATCACCCAGTTTATACTGTATACTGTACCCATCACCCAGTTTATACTGTATACTGTACCCATCACCCAGTTTATACTGTATACTGTACCCATCACCCAGTTTATACTGTATACTGTACCCATCACCCAGTTTATTACTGTATACTGTACCCATCACCCAGTTTATACTGTATACTGTACCCATCACCCAGTTTATACTGTATACTGTACCCATCACCCAGTTTATACTGTATACTGTACCCATCACCCAGTTTATACTGTATACTGTACCCATCACCCAGTTTATACTGTATACTGTACCCATCACCCAGTTTATACTGTATACTGTACCCATCACCCAGTTTATACTGTATACTGTACCCATCACCCAGTTTATACTGTATACTGTACCCATCACCCAGTTTATACTGTATACTGTACCCATCACCCAGTTTATACTGTATACTGTACCCATCACCCAGTTTATTCTGTATAATGTACCCATCACCCAGTTTATACTGTATACTGTACCCATCACCCAGTTTATACTGTATACTGTACCCATCACCCAGTTGATACTGTATACTGTACCCATCACCCAGTTTATTACTGTATACTGTACCATCACCCAGTTATTCTGTATACTGTACCCATCACCCAGTTGATACTGTATACTGTACCCATCACCCAGTTTATTCTGTATACTGTACCCATCACCCAGTTGTATACTGTACCCATCACCCAGTTTATTCTGTATACTGTACCCATCACCCAGTTTATACTGTATACTGTACCCATCACCCCAGTTATTCTGTATACTGTACCCATCACCCAGTTTATTCTGTATACTGTACCCATCACCCAGTTGATACTGTATACTGTACCCATCACCCAGTGTATACTGTATACTGTACCCATCACCCAGTTATACTGTACCCATCACCCAGTTTATACTGTATACTGTACCCATCACCCAGTTTATACTGTATACTGTACCCATCACCCAGTTTATTCTGTATACTGTACCCATCACCCAGTTTATACTGTATACTGTACCCATCACCCAGTTTATACTGTATACTGTACCCATCACCCAGTTTATACTGTATACTGTACCCATCACCCAGTTTATACTGTATACTGTACCCATCACCCAGTTTATACTGTATACTGTACCCATCACCCAGTTTATACTGTATACTGTACCCATCACCCAGTTTATACTGTATACTGTACCCATCACCCAGTTTATACTGTATACTGTACCCATCACCCAGTTTATACTGTATACTGTACCCATCACCCAGTTTATACTGTATACTGTACCATCACCCAGTTATACTGTATACTGTACCCATCACCCAGTTTATACTGTATACTGTACCCATCACCCAGTTTATACTGTATACTGTACCCATCACCCAGTTTATACTGTATACTGTACCCATCACCCAGTTTATACTGTATACTGTACCCATCACCCAGTTTATACTGTATACTGTACCCATCACCCAGTTTATACTGTATACTGTACCCATCACCCAGTTGTATTACTGTATACTGTACCCATCACCCAGTTGATACTGTACCCAATCACCCCAGTTTATACTGTATACTGTACCCATCACCCAGTTTATACTGTATACTGTACCCATCACCCAGTTTATACTGTATACTGTACCCATCACCCAGTTTATATTTGTATACTGTACCCATCACCCAGTTTATTACTGTATACTGTACCCATCACCCAGTTTATACTGTATACTGTACCCATCACCCAGTTTATACTGTATACTGTACCCATCACCCAGTTTATTACTGTATACTGTACCCATCACCCAGTTTATACTGTATACTGTACCCATCACCCAGTTTATACTGTATACTGTACCCATCACCCAGTTTATACTGTATACTGTACCCATCACCCAGTTTATCTGTATACTGTACCCCACCCAGTTTATACTGTATACTGTACCCATCACCCAGTTTATACTGTATACTGTACCCATCACCCAGTTTATACTGTATACTGTACCCATCACCCAGTTTATACTGTATACTGTACCCATCACCCAGTTTATACTGTATACTGTACCCATCACCCAGTTTATACTGTATACTGTACCCATCACCCAGTTTATACTGTATACTGTACCCATCACCCAGTTTATACTGTATACTGTACCCATCACCCAGTTTATACTGTATACTGTACCCATCACCCAGTTTATACTGTATACTGTACCCATCACCCAGTTTATACTGTATACTGTACCCATCACCCAGTTTATACTGTATACTGTACCCATCACCCAGTTTATACTGTATACTGTACCCATCACCCAGTTTATACTGTATACTGTACCCATCACCCAGTTTATACTGTATACTGTACCCATCACCCAGTTTATTCTGTATACTGTACCCATCACCCAGTTTATACTGTATACTGTACCCATCACCCAGTTTATTCTGTATACTGTACCCATCACCCAGTTACTGATACGTAACTGTACCCATCACCCAGTTTATACTGTATACTGTACCCATCACCCAGTTTATTCTGTATACTGTACCCATCACCCAGTTTATACTGTATACTGTACCCATCACCCAGTTTATACTGTACCCTTCACCCAGTTGCTACTGTATAATGTACCCATCACCCAGTTTATACTGTATACTGTACCATCACCCAGTTTGATACTGTATACTGTACCCATCACCCAGTTTATACTGTATACTGTACCCATCACCCAGTTTATACTGTATACTGTACCCATCACCCAGTTTATACTGTATACTGTACCCATCACCCAGTTTATACTGTATACTGTACCCCATCACCCAGTTTATACTGTATACTGTACCCATCACCCAGTTTATCTGTATACTGTACCCATCACCCAGTTTATACTGTATACTGTACCCATCACCCAGTTTATACTGTATACTGTACCCATCACCCAGTTTATACTGTATACTGTACCCATCACCCAGTTTATACTGTATACTGTACCCATCACCCAGTTTATTACTGTATACTGTACCCATCACCCAGTTTATACTGTATACTGTACCCATCACCCAGTTTATACTGTATACTGTACCCATCACCCAGTTTATACTGTATACTGTACCCATCACCCAGTTTATACTGTATACTGTACCCATCACCCAGTTTATATTTGTATACTGTACCCATCACCCAGTTGATACTGTATAATGTACCCATCACCCAGTTTATACTGTATACTGTACCCATCACCCAGTTTATTACTGTATACTGTACCCATCACCCAGTTTATACTGTATACTGTACCCATCACCCAGTTATACTGTATACTGTACCCATCACCCAGTTTATACTGTATACTGTACCCATCACCCAGTTTATACTGTATACTGTACCCATCACCCAGTTTATACTGTATACTGTACCCATCACCCAGTTTATACTGTATACTGTACCCATCACCCAGTTTATACTGTATACTGTACCCATTACCCAGTTTATACTGTATACTGTACCCATCACCCAGTTGATACTGTATACTGTACCCATCACCCAGTTTATACTGTATACTGTACCCATCACCCAGTTTATACTGTATACTGTACCCATCACCCAGTTTATACTGTATACTGTACCTATCACCCAGTTTATACTGTATACTGTACCCATCACCCAGTTTATTCTGTATACTGTACCCATCACCCAGTTGATACTGTATACTGTACCCATCACCCAGTTTATACTGTATAATGTACCCATCACCCAGTTTATTCTGTATACTGTACCCATCACCCAGTTGATACTGTATACTGTACCCATCACCCAGTTTATTCTGTATACTGTACCCATCACCCAGTTTATTCTGTATACTGTACCCATCACCCAGTTTATTCTGTATACTGTACCCATCACCCAGTTGATACTGTATACTGTACCCATCACCCAGTTTATTCTGTATACTGTACCCATCACCCAGTTTATTCTGTATACTGTACCCATCACCCAGTTTATACTGTATACTGTACCCATCACCCAGTTTATACTGTATACTGTACCCATCACCCAGTTTATTCTGTATACTGTACCCATCACCCAGTTTATACTGTATACTGTACCCATCACCCAGTTGATACTGTATACTGTACCCATCACCCAGTTTATACTGTATACTGTACCCATCACCAGTTTATTCTGTATACTGTACCCATCACCCAGTTATATTTGTATACTGTACCCATCACCCAGTTTATACTGTATACTGTACCCATCACCCAGTTTATACTGTATACTGTACCCATCACCCACTTTATACTGTATACTGTACCCATCACCCAGTTTATTCTGTATACTGTACCCATCACCCAGTTTATACTGTATACGTACCCATCACCCAGTTTATTACTGTATACTGTACCAATCACCCAGTTATACTGTATACTGTACCCATCACCCAGTTTATACTGTATACTGTACCCATCACCCAGTTGTATCTGTATACTGTACCATCACCCTTTATACTGTATACTGTACCCATTCAAAGTTTATACTGTAACCATCACCCACTTTATTATACTGTCCCATCACCCAGTTTGTAATGTAACTGTACCAGTTAACCTAGTATACTGAATGTACCCATACCCTTATTATTACTGTACCCATCCCCTTTATTTTATACCCATCACCCAGTTTATACTGTATACCCACCCAATACTATGTGTATCCATCCCTGTTATACTGTATACCCGTACCTATACCATGTTTACTTAACTGCCCTCACCTGTTTTCTGATACTTACCCTTTTACTGATACTGTACCCATTCTTTTTAACTATCAGTTGTAACTATACCATTCCACCATTACTTTCTTATACTGTACCCATCACCCAGTTGATACTGTATAATGTACCCATCACCCAGTTGATACTGTATACTGTACCCATCACCAGTTTTACCCTGTATACTGTACCCATCACCCATTTTATACTGTTCCCATCACCCAGTTATTGTTACTGTACCCATCACCCATTTATACTGTATACTGTACCCATCACCCAGTTTATACTGTATACTGTACCCATCACCCAGTTTATACTGTATACTGTACCCATCACCCAGTTTATACTGTATACTGTACCCATCACCCAGTTTATACTGTATACTGTACCCATCACCCAGTTTATTCTGTATACTGTACCCATCACCCAGTTTATACTGTATACTGTACCCATCACCCAGTTTATACTGTATACTGTACCCATCACCCAGTTTATACTGTATACTGTACCCATCACCCAGTTTATACTGTATACTGTACCCATCACCCAGTTTATTCTGTATACTGTACCCATCACCCAGTTTATACTGTATACTGTACCCATCACCCAGTTTATACTGTATACTGTACCATCACCCAGTTTATACTGTATACTGTACCCATCACCCAGTTTATTCTGTATACTGTACCCATCACCCAGTTTATACTGTATACTGTACCCATCACCCAGTTTATACTGTATACTGTACCCATCACCCAGTTGATACTGTATACTGTACCCATCACCCAGTTGATTACTGTATAATGTTCACCCATCACCCGATTGATACTGTATACTGTACCCATCACCCACTTGTAATTCTGTATGACATGTACCCATCACCAAGTTTATTCTGTATACTGTACCCATCAACCAGTTTATACTGTATACTGTACCCATCACCCAGTTTATACTGTATACGGTACCAATCACCCAGTTTATACTGTATACTGTACCCATTACCCAGTTTATTCTGTATACTGTACCCATCACCCAGTTTATTCTGTATACTGTACCCATCACCCAGTTTATACTGTATACTGTACCCATCACCCAGTTTATACTGTATACGGTACCAATCACCCAGTTTATACTGTATACTGTACCCATCACCCAGTTTATTCTGTATACTGTACCCATCACCCAGTTTAAACTGTACCCATCACCCAGTTTATACTGTATACTGTACCCATCACCCAGTTTATACTGTATAATGTACCCATCACCCAGTTTATTCTGTATACTGTACCAATCACCCAGTTGATTCTGTATACTGTACCCATCACCCGGTTTATTCTGTATACTGTACCCATCACCCAGTTTATTCTGTATACTGTACCCATCACCCAGTTTATTCTGTATACTGTACCCATCACCCGGTTTATTCTGTATAGTGTACCCATCACCCAGTTTATTCTGTATACTGTACCCATCACCCAGTTTATTCTGTATACTGTACCAATCACCCAGTTTATACTCTATACTGTACCCATCACCCAGTTTATACTGTATACTGTAACCATGGGAAAATAATTAGTAAAGATGTTGTAGTTTTATTCAAATTGCTTACCGCTCGTCTTGTGAAACACATTTAATTTTTATTTGTTGGTCCGTTTGGTTAGAGAAGTATGGCATGCATCGGCCATTACCTAAAGATTTAGATCCAATAGTCAAATATTAATTCTATAATATTGCCTTGGTACGAGGGCTGATTGATATGCTGTGAGCCTCATATTGATGTATTTGAATTTTGGCGGACATATTTATTATTTGTCAACGTAAAAGGCAACCAGGATGGTGTAGGGACAGGTGTCTAGGTGAGTAAGATAAGGATAACAAGAAATATCTTTAAAAAAGATAAACAGCATAGTTTTAATGCTGGTGGTTATAATGTAAAACTACTGGTGAAATAAAGTAACGAACTAATTAATAAATGCGTTTCAGCACGGATAACAAACTTATATCTGTTTAAATCATTTTTGGTGATAATACGACTGCATTTGAATCATCAATGTGATTTTATTAATGTGTAATTTGAATAGATCATACATCCACTTATTCAGCTTGGATTCAATCTTAATTTTGTTTCGTCTTTAACTGCATGTCTGCATTTTGCATTTCATCTTGACCAGTAACGCCACCTGTCGCGTCATATCCGGGGCCAAAGAAAATGATACGGCTATGCCGAAAAAAGGCAACAAGGATGGTATAGGGACAGGTGTCTAGAAAAGTAAGACAAGGACAAAAAAGGCAAGCAGGATGGTATAGAGACAGGTGTCTAGGAGAGTACGACAAGACAAAAAAGGCAAGCAGGATGGTATAGAGACAGGTGTCTAGGAGAGTACGACAAGACAAAAAAGGCAAGCAGGATGGTATAGAGACAGGTGTCTAGGAGAGTACGACAAGACAAAAAAGGCAAGCAGGATGGTATAGGGACAGGTGTCTAGGAGAGTAAGACAAGGACAAAAACGGCAAGCAGGATGGTATAGGGACAGGTATCTAGGAGAGTAAGACAAGGACAAAAGGGCAAGCAGGATGGTATAGGGACAGGTATCTAGGAGAGTAAGACATGGACAAAAGGGCAAGCAGGATGGTATAGGGACAGGTATCTAGGAGAGTAAGACAAGGACAAAAAAGGCAACCAGGATGGTATAGGGACAGGTATCTAGGAGAGTACGACAAGGACAAAAGGGCAAGCAGAATGGTATAGGGACAGGTATCTAGGAGAGTAAGACAAGGACAAAATAGGCAACAAGGATGGTATAGGGACAGGTGTCTAGGAGAGTAAGACAAGGACAAAAAAGGCAACCAGGATGGTATAGGGACAGGTATCTAGGAGAGTAAGACAAGGACAAAATAGGCAACAAGGATGGTATAGGGACAGGTGTCTAGGAGAGTAAGACAAGGACAAAAAGGGCAACAAGGTATGTATAGGGACAGGTGTCTAGGAGAGTAAGACAAGGACAAAAAAGGCAACAAGGATGGTGTAGGGACAAGTGTCTAGGAGAGTAAGACAAGGACAAAAAAGGCAACAAGGCATGTATAGGGACAGGTTTCTAGGAGAGTAAGACAAGGACAAAAAAGGCAACCAGGATGGTATAGGGACAGGTGTCTAGGGGAGTAAGACAAGGACAAAAAAGGCAACCAGGATGGTATAGGGAAAGTTGTGTAGATACTACTGAGTAAAGTAATCAAAAAAAGAATGGACAACCAATATCGTACACATGCATGAGGACAGATGTATATGTACTACCGAAAGAGTGAAACAAGGATAAAAACGCATTGAAACCGGGGTCGTATTGGAACAGTTGTTTTGTCTAGCTACTAGTGAAAGAGTGACAAAAAGATAAAAAAAAAAAGAGAGAAAGAGAACACCAGTCTGGTCTACCTACAGAATAAAACAAAGATCAGCCGGAATGTGTACCGTTACTGCTGTATTTACAGAATAAAACAAAGATCAGCCGGAATGTGTACCGTTACTGCTGTATTTACAGAATAAAACAAAGATCAGCCGGAATGTGTACCGTTACTGCTGTATTTACAGAATAAAACAAAGATCAGCCGGAATGTGTACCGTTACTGCTGTATTTACAGAATAAAACAAAGATCAGCCGGAATGTGTACCGTTACTGCTGTATTTACAGAAGGAAGAATTCAGAGAGAGACTTCCATCTGTACTGATGTCATTAAACATTTTCTAGAACCTAACGTTACGTGAATTTAATTGGGATATATGTAATCTGTAATTCGCACTTTTTCAATTTCATTAAAAAAATAATTTGCTTCAGTTTGAAAATATATAATTGGCCATGTTATTTGCTTTCTTTAGTCTCTGTTTCATTCACAAAAATAGATTTCCAGTGTTTCGAGAGTAGAACCTGTTAAAGCGTGAAGAGGAATAACTCTTTTGACTTGGCCTAAAAGGACGACCTCTGCCCCGTTTTTATTGTGATATATAGTGTTACACACGCCTCCTCGACAAATATATACATCACAAGTACTTTTTCATTTCCTCAAGTAACATAAGTTCACGCATGACATTTATCCTACACGAAACACCTTTGTCTGGGATATCAAAATGTGTTCCTTCAAAACGTCTACAACTTAACCTGATCTACCCTCTTTAGCGCCTAGTTGGGTCTGCCTTTAGCTAAAGGCGAAAATTATTTTTGATATTTCTCTGTTACCATGAAACAAATACATGTAGTTAGAAATACAAAGTTTACTGTTTACAAGTTTTCCTGGAATGTACCTAGGAAACAGTCTAATTGTAAGGCTTTTCTATTGGTGATGTTTCGCCTCTGATATTTCCTCTGTTAAAATGTCAACCGTTTAAGATACATGTAGCTACTGAATTCACATTTTCAACAGTGAATTTAACATTTTTCCTCCATATATCATAAAGGATTTCCAGATCATAAGGGAAGAGGGATAACGCCCTGCTTTACGGATAGTATTTTCTTCGTACACATCAGCGACTAAATTTCTCCAATATGTTACATTTTCGCGATATTACCGACATGTTGACGGTATCGTTTACTTCCGGTTCCCTGACAAGTTTCGCTCAACATTTCGAACGTAATTGTTACTTTTAGGAATCTCAGAACATTTTTACTGTAGACTAAATCCTCTCCTCTGCGTAATTGGAAAATCGATATTTTTCTGAATTCCATAACTACCGACTACACGTACGTCATTTCCGATAGGTCCCAATAATCGCGATACACACCAGAAGTTGTCTAATGTTTTGCGTTGCATACGTATGAACTCGTCTTCATGTCAGTTATAGCTGTGTTTCTTGTTTTGGGAATTTCTGTTGATCAAAATGAACCTCAGTTTGCGGAATGGCCTTACTCGTAACCTCTTAATACACAGGATCAAAGCTTGAGCAGCTTGTCAAACTCTAATACCAATAATATAATGCTGTACGAGTTTTCTGTAGCAGGTAATAACATTTTCATTTATCACTTTGACACTTCGGCATTTCAACTTTTTCGTTTCGTTTAGTTTTTGACCTTTGATTTCTCAAAAAATATGTATAACTGAATTCCTAGCGGATGATACGGTTATCAATATATCGTGCTGACTAAAGTCACTGATAGGTCGTATAGAGCATGGCTACTGAAGTTACTACCTCTGCGTCAGGACGGCGCCACACACGCACCAAGGTCATTTTCTGACAAGAGATTAGAGAACACAAGATCTCTCAAGGATCGCATTGTTTGACATTTTAATTGCCACATCACGAGATCTCTCAAGGGGTACCTTGTCTGACATTTTAATTGCCACATCACGAGATCTCTCAAGGAGCACCTTGTCTGACATTTTAATTGCTACATCAGGAGATCTCTCAATGATCGCCTTGTCTGACATTTTAATTGTTACATCAAGAGACCTCTCATTGATCACATTGTTTGACATTTGAATTAATACAACACGAGGTCTCTCACCGACGTCTACGAAGCATATCACGATTAAGATTACAAGTCAGAAAATATAATCTGACGAAATTCTCAGGTTATCTAAATTAGATCCCTGCCAAACATTTGAGATTGAAGTTATTTCCTTAAATGCAATAATTCTTGATTAACCTCAGTTCGCATGTTTAGCACATGATGTTTCTCTGTACTTGACGAGGATATACAAAGAGGTTTTTGATCAAACAGATGACGCTTTACATTATTTAACATCTGGTCGTATTTCCTGCTTCCTGATACTAACAGTGTTTACATTTCCTACTTGATTCGGCAGTCAAGGACTTGCTCCCACTTAAACGATTTTTGGGACTTCGACTTCTGACAAAAACTGATACAAGGTTATTGTCATATCATGACCGCACTGGGGAATATTCGATTGTGTGATATGAAGTCAGATGTGTTTGATAACTGCTGATATGGCTAGTGGTTTCGTTGTCACCCGGCCTATGCCTCATTTTGAGATGATGTCTTACCCGTTTTTACCTAGATTTCCATGTATCGTCGACGAATCAGAAGAGGTCCCTATGAATGTATGTATATTGCTTACATGCTTCCTTTGTCGAGATACATGTATAATTACGGTTTGGTTATTATGATTTTATCATCTGCTGTCTTTTCAATTACATATACAAATAGCAAGGGCTTTACATGTAGTTTTGGTGAATGTCGTAATATCGTAATACTACAGGTACACAGGCAAAATGTCTTCAGGTCAATTCAGGTTAGATTCAGGTCAATTTCAGGTCAATATTTTCAGGTCAAATTTACCTCCATACATTTTGCCTGTGTAGAGCATATAAAACATTATATAAAATGAACAAATTAAAAAAAATGTATGAAATTTTTCACTTCAGTATGTTTGTTGGACTTGCGTACAGAAATATAATCAATATAATGAGCTAATTAAGATGAGAGAGGCGAAATTTGAAATGTGATAAAAACGTGTTGATGACAAGTGTTTAGTAGGTACACGTGTCACATTTACATCAGTACAATAGAGAAATAAAACGCCTTAATTAATATAATTGATAAAAGTTTCGAAAATATTTAGCAATGAATTATTTAATGCTATGAAATCTATTTATCCCGTCGACATTGGATTTATAGGAATTTTATTTCTCCTTAAAATCGACAAAATAATAATTGCGACTTGTTTGATTACATTATAAGTATTTGAAGCAACTTGATGCTGAAAGTTGTTTCATCCCGTTCTATTGATCATTAATGAATCTCCAAGTTGTCGTCACGGGATTCACTTCACTGAAAATGTTTTTGATGATAATGTGAATTGGTAATTATCCGTGCATTCATTGCTACTTGACACGGTTTGGTAATGAATTTCTGACACTTCCGTTATTATATTCCATCAACAACCAGCATTTTCATTAACAATATTCCTTATGGAAATTATTTATGTGATGTTTTTATCAGAGACAAATGAAAAACAGGTTGTTAAAAGCAATGCCATTCAAATACGAAGAGTTCGTGGTCATGGGGGAAAACCTCTGTGGATACTGTTTAGAATATTGAACATGTACATTGCATTTCGTTTATTGACTTTCGAAACCAAATGAAAAATGTCTTAAAAGCAATATACACACCATCACATAACGTGCGTTCATGTATAATTCTATCTCGACATCTAGTATTTCTTGTGCGAAAGAGTAAGGACTCTCGTTTACATTATCTAAATTATGAATTGAAGAAAAAAAGAGAAGAGAATGACAAAATGACGTCACTGTGGTGTTACAAATGTACCAACAATTCCTCTAAAATGGTCCACGTGACGGCCGGACTTCAACGCTAAGATGGTAAAGGTGTTGTGTTAGGATGGTTCTCATCCGACAGAAATGATTTAAAACGTAGTATTACAAACCAAATAGGAAAACATTACGAGTGAGATTACCGCGAGGGTCAGTTTTTAGAGCATTTTCTACTACTCTTTATTGTTTGCAAATAATACAGGAGAGTAAAATCTACAATTTCACACATCACATCTATACAGCTGTATGATCTGACAGAGAGTAATAGACCACAAGCAACGGAACAAGTTCAATATTAATCTTCGTCCATTTTAACAGATAAAACCTACATTAAATCTATGGAGATATTTCATCCTGGCTAACAAATATACATCATGGAAACAACAGATAATACTGTAACATAATCAGTAATTCTAACTCAAAATCTACAAAAAATGAGGACATTATATAACTAAATATAGATTACCATGGGCACCCTTGAAGGAGGAAAAAGACAAGGTGTTTTGACAGTTTGTAACGTTCCCATTCCCAAACATTCCAAACTGGTCTCCTGGGACCACTTCACAGTATGTACTTCATTGAAATCACTACATACATGTAAGTAACCCACAATAACGATTTAGACTGTATCTATAAAGCCTAGTGTCAATTGAAATTAGTAGTAGAACCTTCCTTGGGCTTGCTCCGTGGACAGGGATTTCTCAAGCCTAGTGGAGTGCAAGAGTTTGGCTGACCAGCACGAAACTTGCCGAGTGCTGTCAAGCCAAACTCTACACGAGGATTGAAATATCCCTGTTTACAGAACTGACCCATATATTTGATTTGTTTTTCTCACATAAGAAATAAGAAACAAATGTAAGTTGTTATATTTGCATACAGCATGCTGAAATGTGTTATATATAAGTGTGTTACCACTGTGCCACTCAACCAAACTGATATTCCCCTGCATCACTCCGAAAGAAGTGAACGGTTATGCTTATTATATCCTGTTTATCCTCTTATGTTTACAACATAGCCGTCGCATCAATGCAAGGAAATGTTGACCTGACGCCATTGCAATATCGCCGTGACAACATGCAATTGTTGAGAGCTTGCAAAGAGCACGTGTAGCTTGTCTCAACCCTAGAATTTTGTCTCTACACGGACGAAAAATGATTGACAAGATATCAATTTTCCTCTAATGATATGCCTAAATGAAATAAGAAAAAAGAAATAAATTTAAAACTTCGATAAAAGCGACGTTAAAACTTCACATGACAACTTAAGAAAAGGTACAGACAAATATGTTTTAAGAAGGGAGTATTTCGTCTGATTCATCTCTAAAATACAAGTACCCTTTGGTCAAATCAAAGTTTCTCCAAATGATAACCGTAGTAGTTCCTGTCTAAGAGCATATGTCTGCCCCCGTACTTCCTGTCTCAGACCATATATCTGTCCCCGTAGTTCCTGTCTAAGAGCATATGTCTGCCCCCGTACTTCCTGTCTCAGACCATATATCTGCCCCCGTACTTCCTGTCTCAGACCATATATCTGCCCCCGTAGTTCCTGTCTAAGAGCATATGTCTGCCCCCGTAGTTCCTGTCTAAGAGCATATGTCTGTCCCCGTACTTCCTGTCTCAGACCATATATCTGCCCCCGTACTTCCTGTCTCAGACTATATGTCTGCCCCCGTACTTCCTGTCTCAGACTATATGTCTGCCCCGTACTTCCTGTCTAAGAGCATATGTCTGTCCCTGTAGTTCCTGTCTCAGACCATATATCTGCCCCCGTACTTCCTGTCTAAGAGCATATGTTTGTCCCCGTACTTCCTGTCTCAGACCATATATCTGCCCCGTAGTTCCTGTCTAAGAGCATATGTCTGTCCCCGTACTTCCTGTCTAAGAGCATATATCTGCCCCCGTACTTCCTGTCTCAGACCATATGTCTATCCCCGTACTTCCTGTCTCAGACCATATGTCTGTCCCCGTAGTTCCTGTCTAAGAGCATATGTCTGTCCCCGTACTTCCTGTCTCAGACCATATATCTGCCCCCGTACTTCCTGTCTAAGAGCATATGTGTGTCCCCGTACTTCCTGTCTCAGACCATATGTCTGTCCCCGTAGTTCCTGACTAAGAGCATATGTCTGTCCCCGTACTTCCTGTCTCAGACTATATATCTGCCCCCGTACTTCCTGTCTCAGACCATATGTCTGCCCCGTACTTCCTGTCTCAGACTATATGTCTGCCCCCGTACTTCCTGTCTAAGAGCATATGTCTGTCCCCGTACTTCCTGTCTCAGACTATATGTCTATCCCCGTACTTCCTGTCTAAGAGCATATGTCTGCCACGTAGTTCCTGTCTAAGAGCATATGTCTGCCCCCGTACTTCCTGTCTCAGACCATATATCTGTCCCCGTAGTTCCTGTCTAAGAGCATATGTCTGCCCCGTAGTTCCTGTCTCAGACCATATATCTGCCCCCGTACTTCCTGTCTCAGACCATATATCTGCCCCCGTACTTCCTGTCTCAGACCATATATCTGTCCCCGTAGTTCCTGTCTAAGAGCATATGTCTGCCCCCGTACTTCCTGTCTCAGACCATATATCTGCCCCGTAGTTCCTGTCTCAGACCATATATCTGTCCCCGTACTTCCTGTCTAAGAGTATATGTCTGCCCCCGTACTTCCTGTCTCAGACCATATATCTACCCCCGTACTTCCTGTCTCAGACCATATATCTGCCCCCGTACTTCCTGTCTCAGACCATATATCTGCCCCGTAGTTCCTGTCTCAGACCATATATCTGTCCCCGTAGTTCCTGTCTAAGAGCATATGTCTGCCCCCGTACTTCCTGTCTCAGACCATATATCTGCCCCGTAGTTCCTGTCTCAGACCATATATCTGCCCCCGTACTTCCTGTCTCAGACCATATATCTGCCCCGTAGTTCCTGTCTCAGACCATATATCTGTCGCCGTAGTTCCTGTCTAAGAGCATATGTCTGCCCCCGTACTTCCTGTCTCAGACCATATATCTGCCCCCGTACTTCCTGTCTCAGACCATATATCTGCCCCGTAGTTCCTGTCTCAGACCATATATCTGTCCCCGTAGTTCCTGTCTAAGAACATATGTCTGCCCCCGTACTTCCTGTCTCAGACCATATATCTGCCCCCGTACTTCCTGTCTCAGACCATATGTCTGTCCCCGTAGTTCCTGTCTAAGAGCATATGTCTGCCCCCGTACTTCCTGTCTCAGACCATATATCTGTCCCCGTAGTTCCTGTCTAAGAGCATATGTCTGCCCCCGTACTTCCTGTCTCAGACCATATATCTGCCACCGTACTTCCTGTCTCAGACCATATATCTGCCCCGTAGTTCCTGTCTAAGAGCATATGTCTGCCCCCGTAGTTCCTGTCTAAGAGCATATTCTGTCCCCGTACTTCCTGTCTCAGACCATATATCTGCCCCCGTACTTCCTGTCTAAGAGCATATGTCTGCCCCCGTAGTTCCTGTCTAAGAGCATATGTCTGTCCCCGTACTTCCTGTCTCAGACTATATATCTGCCCCCGTACTTCCTGTCTCAGACCATATGTCTGCCCCGTACTTCCTGTCTCAGACTATATGTCTGCCCCCGTACTTCCTGTCTAAGAGCATATGTCTGTCCCCGTACTTCCTGTCTCAGACTATATGTCTGCCCCCGTACTTCCTGTCTAAGAGCATATGTCTGCCCCGTAGTTCCTGTCTAAGAGCATATGTCTGCCCCCGTACTTCCTGTCTCAGACCATATATCTGTCCCCGTAGTTCCTGTCTAAGAGCATATGTCTGCCCCCGTACTTCCTGTCTCAGACCATATATCTGCCCCGTAGTTCCTGTCCCAGACCATATATCTGTCCCCGTAGTTCCTGTCCCAGACCATATGTCTGCCCCCGTACTTCCTGTCTCAGACCATATATCTGCCCCCGTACTTCCTGTCTAAGAGCATATGTCTGTCCCCGTACTTCCTGTCTCAGACCATATGTCTGCCCCGTACTTCCTGTCTCAGACCATATGTCTGTCCCCGTACTTCCTGTCTAAGAGCATATGTCTGCCCCCGTACTTCCTGTCTAAGAGCCATATATCTGCCCCCGTACTTCCTGTCTAAGAGCCATATGTCTGCCCCCGTACTTCCTGTCTCAGACCATATGTCTATCCCCGTACTTCCTGTCTCAGACCATATATCTGCCCCCGTACTTCCTGTCTAAGAGCATATGTCTGTCCCCGTACTTCCTGTCTCAGACCATATGTCTATCCCCGTACTTCCTGTCTCAGACCATATATCTGCCCCCGTACTTCCTGTCTAAGAGCATATGTCTGTCCCCGTACTTCCTGTCTCAGACCATATGTCTATCCCCGTACTTCCTGTCTAAGAGCATATGTCTGCCCCGTAGTTCCTATCTAAGAGCATATGTCTGCCCCCGTACTTCCTGTCTAAGAGCCATATATCTGCCCCCGTACTTCCTGTCTCAGACCATATGTCTGTCCCCGTACTTCCTGTCTAAGAGCATATGTCTGCCCCGTACTTCCTGTCTAAGACCATATGTCTGCTCCCGTACTTCCTGTCCCAGACTATATGTCTGCCCCCGTACTTCCTGTCTCAGACTATATATCTGCCCCCGTACTTCCTGTCTAAGAGCATATGTCTGTCCCCGTACTTCCTGTCTAAGAGCATATGTCTGTTCCCGTACTTCCTGTCTCAGACCATATGTCTGCCCCCGTACTTCCTGTCTCAGACCATATGTCTGCCCCCGTACTTCCTGTCACAGACTATATATCTGCCCCCGTACTTCCTGTCTAAGAGCATATGTCTGTCCCCGTACTTCCTGTCTAAGAGCATATGTCTACCCAGATACTTCCCGTCTAAGACCATATGTCTGCCCCCGTACTTCCTGTCTCAGACAATATGTCTGCCCCGTACTTCCTGTCTCAGACCATATGTCTACCCCGATACTTCCCGTCTAAGAGCATATGTCTGTCCCCGTACTTCCTGTCTAAGAGCATATGTCTGCCCCGTACTTCCTGTTTCAGACCATATGTCTGCCCCCGTACTTCCTGTCTCAGACCATATGTCTGCCCCGTACTTCCTGTCCCAGACCATATATCTGCCCCCGTACTTCCTGTCTAAGAGCATATGTCTGCCCCGATACTTCCCGTCTAAGACCATATGTCTACCCCCGTACTTCCTGTCTCAGACCATATGTCTGTCCCCGTACTTCCTGTCTCAGACCATATATCCGCGACATCTCCGACTAATCTAATAACCTAGACTACTTCTTCACTTGGTAATTTAGAACCCTACGACCACCGGTCTCTCACCTTGTGTGAGTTGCCTGTGGACAAGCCTAATCTGAACTTTATCGTTCATGGAAATTGAAATTTCCGAGTTCCTAGTTCCGTTTTACTGAAACGGAACGCTTAATTCGGAATCAACTTCAGGCTCCAAAAAGTTCCCGATTACCGTAAGATAAATAACCCCAACAGTTCCCGATTACCGTCAGACAGAATTACCCCAACAGTTCTCGATTACCGTAATACAGAATAACCCCAACAGTTCCTGATTACCGTTATACAGAATAACCCCAACAGTTCCCGATTACCGTCAGACAGAATAACCCTAACGGTTCCCGATTACCGTCAGACAGAATTACCCCAACAGTTCTCGATTACCGTAATACAGAATAACCCCAACAGTTCCTGATTACCGTAATACATAATAACCCCAACAGTTCCCGTTTACCGTAATACAGAATAACCCCAACAGTTCCCGTTTACCGTAATACATAATAACCCCAACAGTTCCCGTTTACCGTAATACAGAATAACCCCAACAGTTCCCGATTACCGTAATACAGAATAATCCCAATAGTTCCCGATTACCGTAATACAGAATAACCCCAACAGTTCCCGATTACCGTAATACATAACCCCAACAGTTCCCGATTACCGTAATACAGAATAATCCCAATAGTTCCCGATTACCGTAATACAGAATAACCCCAACAGTTCCCGATTACCCTAATACATAATAACCCTAACAGTTCCCGATTACCGTAATACAGAATAACCCCAACAGTTCCCGATTACCGTAATACAGAATAACCCCAACAGTTCCCGATTACCGTAATACAGAATAACCCCAACAGTTCCCGATTACCGTAATACATAATAACCCAAACAGTTCCCGATTACCGTAATACAGAGTAACCCCAACAGTTCCCGATTACCGTAATACAGAATAACCCCAACAGTTCCCGATTACCGTAATACAGAATAATCCCAATAGTTCCCGATTACCGTAATACATAATAACCCTAACAGTTCCCGATTACCGTAATACAGAATAACCCTAACAGTTACCGATTACCGTAATACATAATAACCCTAACAGTTCCCGATTACCGTAATACAGAATAACCCTAACAGTTCCCGATTACCGTAATACAGAATAACCCCAACAGTTGCCGTTTACCGTAATACATAATAACCCCAACAGTTCCCGATTACCGTCAGACAGAATAACTCTAACAGTTCCCGATTACCGTAATACATACATAACCCAAACAGTTCCCGTTTACCGTAATACATAATAACCCCAACAGCTCCCGATTACCGTAATACAGAATAACCATAACAGTTCCCGATTACCGTAATACACAATAACCCCAACAGTTCCCGATTACCGTAATACAGAATAAACCAAACAGTTCCCGATTACCGTAATACAGAATAACCCAAACAGTTCCCGATTACCGTAATACAGAATAACCCAAACAGTTCCCGATTACCGTAATACATAATAACCCAAACAGTTCCCGATTACCGTAATACATAATAACCCCAACAGTTCCCGATTACCGTATTACAGAATAACCCTAACAGTTCCCGATTACCGTAATACATAATAACCCTAACAGTTCCCGATTACCGTATTACAGAATAACCCCAACAGTTCCCGATTACCGTAATACATAATAACCCCAACAGTTCCCGATTACCGTAATACATACATAACCCCAACAGTTCCCGATTACCGTAATACATAATAACCCCAACAGTTCCCGATTACCGTAATACAGAATAACCCAAACAGTTCCCGATTACCGTAATACAGAATAACCCCAACAGTTCCCGATTACCGTAATACATAATAACCCAAACAGTTCCCGATTACCGTAATACATAATAACCCCAACAGTTCCCGATTACCCTAATACATAATAACCCTAACAGTTCCCGTTTACCGTAATACAGAATAACCCTAACAGTTCCCGATTACCGTAATACATAATAACCCTAACAGTTCCCGATTACCGTATTACAGAATAACCCTAACAGTTCCCGATTACCGTAATACATAATAACCCCAACAGTTCCCGATTACCGTAATACATAATAACCCCAACAGTTCCCGATTACCGTAATACAGAATAACCCTAACAGTTCCCGATTACCGTAATACAGAATAACCTTAACAGTTCCCGATTACCGTAATACAGAATAACCTTAACAGTTCCCGATTACCGTAATACAGAATAACCCCAACAGTTCCCGATTACCGTATTACAGAATAACCCCAACAGTTCCCGATTACCGTAATACAGAATAACCCCAACAGTTCCCGATTACCGTCAGACAGAATAACCCCAACAGTTCCCGTTTACCGTAATACAGAATAACCCAAACAGTTCCCGATTACCGTAATACATAATAACCCTAACAGTTCCCGATTACCGTATTACAGAATAACCCTAACAGTTACCGATTACCGTAATACATAATAACCCCAACAGTTCCCGATTACCGTAATACATAATAACCCCAACAGTTCCCGATTACCGTAATACAGAATAACCCTAACAGTTCCCGATTACCGTAATACAGAATAACCTTAACAGTTCCCGATTACCGTAATACAGAATAACCTTAACAGTTCCCGATTACCGTAATACAGAATAACCCTAACAGTTCTCGATTACCGTATTACAGAATAACCCCAACAGTTCCCGATTACCGTATTACAGAATAACCCCAACAGTTCCCGATTAACGTAATACAGAATAACCCCAACAGTTCCCGATTACCGTCAGACAGAATAACCCCAACAGTTCCCGTTTACCGTAATACAGAATAACCCAAACAGTTCCCGATTACCGTAATACAGAATAACCCTAACAGTTCCCGATTACCGTAATACAGAATAACCCCAATAGTTCCCGATTACCGTAATACAGAATAACCCCAATAGTTCCCGATTACCGTAATACATAATAACCCTTACAGTTCCCGATTACCGTAATACAGAATAACCCCAACAGTTCCCGATTACCGTAATACATAATAACCCTAACAGTTCCCGATTACCGTAATACAGAATAACCCCAACAGTTCCCGATTGCCGTAATACATAATAACCCTTACAGTTCCCGATTACCGTAATACAGAATAACCCCAACAGTTCCCGATTACCGTAATACAGAATAACCCTAACAGTTCCCGATTACCGTAATACAGAATAACCCCAACAGTTCCCGATTACCGTAATACAGAATAACCCCAACAGTTCCCGATTACCGTCAGACAGAATAACCCCAACAGTTCCCGTTTACCGTAATACAGAATAACCCAAACAGTTCCCGATTACCGTAATACAGAATAACCCCAACAGTTCCCGATTACCGTAATACAGAATAACCCCAATAGTTCCCGATTACCGTAATACAGAATAACCCCAATAGTTCCCGATTACCGTAATACATAATAACCCTTACAAGTCCCGATTACCGTAATACAGAATAACCCCAACAGTTCCCGATTACCGTAATACATAATAACCCTAACAGTTCACGATTACCGTAATGCAGAATAACCCCAACAGTTCCCGATTACCGTAATACATAATAACCCTTACAGTTCCCGATTACCGTAATACAGAATAACCCCAACAGTTCCCGATTACCGTAATACACAATAACCCTAACAGTTCCCGATTACCGTAATACAGAATAACCCTAACAGTTCCCGATTACCTTAATACATAATAACCCTTACAGTTCCCGATTACCGTAATACAGAATAACCCTAACAGTTCCCGATTACCTTAATACATAATAACCGTTACAGTTCCCGATTACCGTAATACAGAATAACCCCAACAGTTTCCGATTACCGTAATACAGAATAACCCTAACAGTTCCCGATTACCGTAATACAGAATAAACCAACAGTTCCCGTTTACCGTAATACAGAATAACCCCAACAGTTCCCGATTACCGTATTACAGAATAACCCCAACAGTTCCCGATTACCGTAATACATAATAACCCCAACAGTTCCCGATTACCGTAATACATAATAACCCTAAAAGTTCCTGATTACCGTAATACAGAATAACCCTAACAGTTCCCGATTACCGTAATACAGAATAACCCCAACAGTTCCCGATTACCGTAATACAGAATTACCCCAACAGTTCCCGATTAAGGGTCCCTTGTTGTATCCGTTCAGTTTTGAGCCTGAATAAGTGGAAAACAAAATAGCCGACAGGAGGTCATCTTGGATTTTCACAGCTGATTTGTTATCAATATTTCTAAGAAATTCTTCAAAATTGCGGACGCTAAAATCCCTCTGTGGGTATTGCCTACCTTCAAAATAGAGCAAATTATTTTCTCAAATCTCCTTATTTTCGTCTGTTTGTCCCTACTACCATTTTCTTTTACAATACAGATTTTTGTATACAATACAGATTATTTTTTATACAATATAGATTTTTTTTTTTATACAATACAGATTTTTTTTAATATATATCAAGTATTTGCCTTGTTGAAGTTAGACGTACATGTACATGTAAAATCATCTCAGGTAAAAGTAGATTTCGATTGATTCCACGAGGAAAAGGGATATTTGAAAAGCTCTTTACACATGTCAGACACTCTAACTAGTATATTCAGATCCGTGCTGAATTTAAACTGTATAGCATTGTTAGACCTGCTATCCCTTAAAATGTATTATCTTATATAAGATATATTATCATGATGATATGCCGAATCACAATTCAACATAAAATTATAAATCAACTCATTCCATTATAATAATTATTCACAACGAAAACATTTTTTTCTTCAAGTATGTATGTTGGTTTTTCACGACACACAATATGCATGAAACTTGCAGAAAAAGTAATCTGACACTTTCTCAATTAAACTGAGCGCCTTTATCATCTAATGTTAGATGTACATGTAGTGAATAAGTAAAAAGCGAAAATCAGAGATAATATCTTATTTACAAATGTAAATTTCTCACTTAAATATGATGTAAAATTTGGGCATAGTAACGTTTAATTTTTTTATCTTGGGGTCTGATCTAGCCCACCATCCTCCCTTTGGTGTCCTTCCTATAAAGGACTGCGCACAACCGGAAACCAGCGTGAAGTCTGGCTGCTACATTTTCTCCTTCTCCTGTTACATATGCGCATAGAGTTACAAACCAGACAGTTGGTAAGATGCAGAAATGAATTAATATTTTCAAGGAAATTGTTTGCTTTCAAACGTAAAGTGAACGTTACTATAGGTATGCTAAGGAATGTTATTGAATTAAATGAAACATAGCTTTCTGAACGCAGATAGATACAGAAATCTATGGAAACGTTTTAGGGCCTCTACTTGTTGTGATATATGTCACTTTCTCGACATAATTTATGTCGATTTGTTCACTTCTAACAAGACATGTCGTCATTGAGATGTCGACATGTTAAAATAACATCACAATTTGTCGTAATATTTAAGTCGCGAAACAAAAATATCAAGATGCATCAAGTCGATTTAGTTATGATGTCGATATATAAAAGTCGACTTTTTCGTAACAACACAACTTACCGTCGTATTTAAGTCGTATAAACAAATTAAAATGTTGAAATGTGTTGCGACTTGACACATGTTGTCCTGAAGACAAATATAGCCATTTTAAAAGTTGCTGATTTTTTTCAGAGTCTAGTAAACGATTAATTTAACTTAGAAGTCTAAAACATGACTTTGAAGTGTTTAATTCAGTCATATTTTATTTAATGATTGCAAAGTTTTATCGGAAATACTGAAAAAAACTTAGACTTGGTTATCGTTACTGAAAGTTAATTATTTGCAAAAAAAATGTCCTTAACATTGTCTTGTCTTAGTAATAGATTACATCAGGGTTTATAAAATTAAATGCAAAAAACCTCTTTATCCCTTTTATTTTCTACAAATGATATTATTAAACTTCATCATTTTTACAAATATCTAATTAATTTTTCTTTACAATTGTCATCAAAGTTAAATAACTACTTTTTAAACATTTTTGGCAGATAAGGTGACAGTTTATTTTCAGTTTTCCATTATGTTACTTTTTAGCCCACCATCATCAGATGGTGGGCTGTTCAAATCGCCCTGCGTCCATGGTCCCTCTGTCCGTCCTTCCGTCCGTAAACAATTCATGTTATCGCTATTTCTCAGAAAGTACTGAAGGTATCTTTCTCAAATTTCATGTGTTGGTTCCCCTTGGTCCCTAGTTGTGCATATTCTATTTTGGGACCGATCAAAATTCAAGATGGCCGACAGGCAGCCATCTTGGATCTTGACAATTGAAGTTTGTTACTGCTGTTTCTCAGAAAGTACCAAAGGGATCTTGCTCAAATTTCATGTGTAGGTTCTCCATGGTCCCTAGTTGTGCATGGTTGATTTTGGGACCGATCAGAATTCAAGATAGCTGACAGGTAGCCATCTTGAATTTTGAAAGTTGAAGTTTGTTACCGCTATTTCTCAGAATGTACTGGAGGGATATTTCTCAAATTCCATGTGTTGGTTCCCCTTGGTCCCTAGTTTTGCTTATTATATTTTGGGATAGATCAGAATTCAAGATAGCCGACGGGTACCCATCTTGGATTTTGACCATTGTAGTTTGTTACCGCTATATCTGAGGCAGTGCTGAAGGGATCTTTCTCAAGTTTCATGTGTAGATTCCCCTTGGTTCCTAGTTGTGCATATTCCACTTTGGGACCAATCGGAATTCAAGACGGCCGACAGGCAGCCATCTTGGATTTTGACAATCGAAGTTTGTTACCGCTATTTCTCAGAAAGTACTGAAGGGATCTTTCTCAAATTTCATGTGTAGGTTCCCCATGGTCCCTAGTTGTGCATGGTCGATTATGGGACTGATTGTAATTCAAGATGGCGGACAGGCAGTTTTGAATTTTGATAGTTGAAGTATGTTATCGCTATTTCTTAGAAGGTACTGAAGGGATCTTTCTCAAATTTCATGTGTATTGTTTCCTCTTGGATTTTGACAATGGAAGTATTGTAAGCCTGTTCTGAAAGAAGGGAAAAGAAGAGAAAAGATCAGTCTTTCATTTGACTGACATAGATCATTTAATGGGCGGCGTCAAGATCCCTCTGGGATCTCTTGTTTTACCTGTTATGTTACCATAAAATAAAATTTCTTAAGAAAAATGTTATTCAAGCTTCATTATTCCTACAAATATCTTAATTTCATTTACTTTGCAATTATCTTCAAAGTAAAACAAAATACTTTTTTAACAGTTTTTGTTGATAAGGTGACGATTTATCTTTGATTTCCATTGTGTTACGTAACATAACGGAAGATTAACACAACAGAATTATTTCACAAAAAATCACTTATTTTCCTAAATGCCATGAGTTTGCTCCAAGTTGAATGTCTCAATTTTCAGAGTTTACCAAAGGTATTATACAGCTATAAAGCAATCATTCAACGATCTCTCGGTGATTAATCAATCGTTGTAACACAAAAGGAAATCAAAATTTGTTTGTTAGGACGTCTTTGGTATAAGATGTGACCAGATTCCATATCTTTGAAATTCACTTCCATTCAACTCATATTTCATCAACAGGAAGGGGGTCTTATTACAATGCACTATGGGAGATGGTTTTACAGTAAGAAATGAGTTTACACATTAACCAAAATTGATGAGTTAACATAACGGAAAATAAAAATAGGGACAAGCACATATGAACCTAAAAAAATCGTCTTCTTTTTTTTCCCCATTAATTTTCTATTATAAAATGACATTTGTACATATAAGTGGGGGTAAAATATATTTTTCTGTTGTGAAATAACATATATTTTTGTTTGAAAATCTATTTTTCAATTTTTTAAAATCTTATGGGAAAAAAATATGTCACAAATAATGCATGAGGATATACAGGTGTTATTTTATTTTGTATGTTGAAAAAATATGAGTATTTCCATATTTTTAAATAAAAAATGACTTAGAAGAGCCAGGACAGGAATTTGGACAAATTCTGATAATGGCTCATATACATTTTGTAAATAAGCTTATGGATTCCAGACGGCGGTCCAAAATGCTAACGACTGAATTTTTGAACGGATTCTGACCAAACTTCATATATGGGTCCAGCATTGGAATACCTTGAACGAGTTCGTGTTTCAGGGTGCCAAGGTCAAGGTCAAGGTCACCATTACTATTTATAGAAAATCTTTGTCAGCGCTCTTGCGACTTCATTTTTGAATGGATTCTGAACAAACTTCATATATGGGTCCAGCATTGGAATACCTTGAACGAGTTTGTGTTTCAGGGTGCCAAGGTCAAGGTCACCATTACTATTTATAGAAAATCTTTGTCAGCGCTCTTTAGACTTCATTTTTGAACGGATTCTGAACAAACTTCATATATGGGTCCAGCATTGGAATACCTTGAACGAGTTCGTGTTTCAGGGTACCAAGGTCAAGGTCACCATTACTATTTATAGAACATCTTTGTGAGCGCTATTACGACTTCATTTTCGAATGGATCATGACCAAACTTCGTACATTTATTTATAATAATTTATTTATATTGGCAATGAGCACATGCTTGATAATAACTCCTTCCATTTCTATTGAAGATCAGTGTAAATGACAACTGATATTATTTTAATGTCCAATAACCCCACCCACCATTTTGCGTCAAGAGTTCATGTGATAGCATGCGAGGGGAATTGTATCGCTTGCGATGCCTTGTTTACATGTATTTTTTGTTTAAGCGTAACATATAACTACCGGTAGTTTAAACAAGCAACGCTGTAAAACTACAGTATAACAGACCATGCCATTAGTGTCAAGCCAAGATCCTCTTTGTAAATTCATTATATGATTAATGCATTTTTTTATTTGTTAGTACAGTAACTTAGAAACTAGTTGTTGTAATTATTTTCTTTAAGGTTAAAGTTCCAGTAAAATTTTTATTACGAATATTGTCACAAGTTCCTGTATTTTTTATGATTCCAAATGTCTGCTTCCCGATTTTTAAAATAAGAAGTTGAAACTGCCACAAAGTTGGATTCTGATGATATCAACTGAGAGTTGAAACTTGCATATGTGCCGTTTTTTTTATTCAGAAAATCTTTGCAAAGTTACTGGGAGGAAAGAACTGAGGTTACTGTTGAATTTAATTGTGTTTTGATTAAACATATCAATACAATTGGAAAGAGACTAACTTTGTTTTATTTTTTACTTTTACCTGGAATCCTTTTTACTTGTACATGTACATCTGACAGGAATCGATGGAGGAAATAAAGGAAATGAATGAATAACAAATCACAAATCCATCACATTTACCATGTAAAGATTGTTTGGACAGTAAAAGCACTGTATTAAACTATGCAGTCGAGCAGCACACCGAAATTCAGTGCTTGTAAAAATAAAACTTTATGATATTCATTTCCTTCGAGCTCTTCCATTTTTTCATGCATGTTTGCTCCTTGATTTCTTGCATGTATTTTTGTTTGAGAGTAATGTATAACTGGTTTATACAAATAAAGCTGTAAAACTATGATGTTTGTGTGTTATGCTTTATAGTTCCCTGATGCAAAGTAAATATCAATATAACTTTAGTTTATTCCCACTTAATTGAAATGAACATACACATGTAGCTAGATTCGACCAAGAATCAAACAGAATTATTCCATTACGAACATATGATTTAGGTATGTTTCACAAGTCAGGTTCTTTTATGTATGTTTTCTCTTCGTGTTACCTTTTTGACGAATCCTAAATTTGAGTACAAATCAGACTTTGATTGAATGTCAAAATGTAGGTCTATAGGTGACCTGGTTTTGGTCCACGACTCATCGTCTCTGCTAGATGGACTAACAAACCAATCATGAAGTTCCAGTACCATATAATAAAAATAGAATCAGGGCAGCGTTTGGAGATTAAAAGAATATTAATGATTCTTTAAATTGTGTATAATTGTAGATTTGCTGTCATGACGTTTATAGTTACATAATAAATGAAAGCATCAAACTCTCATATGTAGTACAGCAGATAACTGTGGTATTAATTGGATTTTCACCTATTAATACAGATATCTGTATTTAAAATAAAGATATCATTATTGATTTAAAAAATAAAGATATCTTTAATTTAAAAAGAGATATCTGAATTGAATCAGAGATATCTATATTTAAAATACAGATATATCTGTTTAAACACAAAGTAGATATCTTTAAATATTCAAATACAGATATCTCTAATTTATTTAAAGATATCTTTATTTCAATAAGAGATATCTGCATTCCATTGAAAATAAAGATATCTTAAATTCAAATACAGATATCTCTGATTTAAATACATATATCTCTAATTTGAATACAGATATCTCTAATTCAATTAAAGCTATCTCAATTTCAAATACAGATATATCTAATTGTTGTAGAAATACCGATTTTTCTATTTGAATTAAAGATATATTTATTTTCAGTAGAAATTGAGATATCTGTATTTAACTTACATTTAACATACAGTGAAACCTCGTTAACTCGAAGTCGATGGGACCGTGATACAACTTCGAGTTATCGAGTATTCGAGTAAAGTGTAGCTGAATTTATAGCATTTAGTTAGTTATTTCTATTAGTCAGATATTTCTATTCCGCCATCTTCATTTCATAACATCGCGTAATTGTTTCCAATGTCACGTCATTGTTCTTGACAGCACGTCATTGACTCTGTCACAACGTCACAAAGGTTCATATGTAACTAGTTACAAATACGAAAAATATTAAACGGGCGAATTCACTGGATAACAGCCAAGTTGTGGGATAATATGAATTATCCAATATATCGAATGCAGAGATGAAATCAGCAATTAAAACATGTACCGCAAGTAAGTAGTAATTTTTTGGATATATACATGATAAATGATCTTCTGTTTGGATAATTCTTCCCCGTTAAGAAGATTCACACAAAAAGTTGCCCAAACAAACTTTTTCATATAATTCACCCCTATTTTCACATTTGAATGGCAGACATCTTCAAAAATATCGAAAGTAGTTTTGTCATCTTATTTTATAAACTTTACATTTTAATGGTCTGAAAGTGCTTCCTGGATATTTAAGGATTAGCTTGAATATATTTTTATGTTATGGAGATGTAACACAAAAATCAGAGTAAGCGGTTTATGAAAAAGAGTACACTCTGATTTTTGTATTACAGCTTCATAACATAAAAATATGTTCAATTTAATCCTTAGAATTTAATTTACTACACGGAATTCTGTGAAAATTCCAATTTGTTCAGCGAATATATTTTTAAAGAAATCACTGCGCCATATTGTATCAGAAAATGAAAAACGACGTTACAAATGGTGACGTCATTTTTACGTAATGAGATGACAATCTCTCCCAGGGTTCCTTGCGCTATGCCCCATTCACCTCTGTCAACGTCTCACAAAGTACGCCAAATCGCGACGTTATGTATTGTTATGTGCATTATGACGTCACATAACACAGCGGCCGGCGTATGCAAATCGTGACAATTGGCTCACAAATACCCGTCCGCGATATAAAATCCATAACGTTTATGTAAATATTCTAACGGTCTGGTTATTTTCACGAACAATTAGAAATATTTTATAAATGAACCAAACAGAAAGAAGTTAAGAAATGCTTTAAAAATATTATCAATGGTCTGAAATACGTTTTACAAGAATCTTGAAATTCTGGTGAGACGTTGACAGAGGTGAATGTAGCAGAGCGCAATGCACCCTGGGAGAGATTGATGAGATGATAACGTTATTTTTTCAGTCAAAAGAAATGCTTGTTGCAAGGAAAATTGAATTTTATATATACAAAGTTTAATATGATTGAAGGCAAAGCCTTGGAAGAGCGCAGTTACATATGTAATCTTTTAAACTAATTAAAACAGCGTTACTCGGATTAGCATTCGTACTGTCAACTGCAGAACTGATCAAACTGATTGCCTGTATCGAAATTCTCTGGAAATAGTAGCGTCATCTTTGACGTAGACTGGATTACCTGCCTTAGTACCAATTCTCTCCGCTAGGCTGCGCTCATTAATACTAATTTTCGGAGCGAAGCCTAGCGGAGAGAAGAAAAACTACGGCAGGCAATCCAGTCTATCTTTGACGTTGTATTTAATGACGTCACTCATGGCAACAAACAGCGTTATCTCGTATGCGTTTTTGTTTCCGACGCAATTTCAATGCGAAAATAAAAAACAAAAGCAAATTAGTCATACTTTCTTTTTTTTTAATTTAAAGCAAAAGAAATGTGACTAAAATATTTCCATACTCCAATTAAGTTTTTTTAAAAGATAGCAACTTCCGGTGACTTTGGTTTAAGGTTATTTCATCATTAGACTGGATTGCCTGCCGTATTTTTTCTACTCTCCGCTAGGCTTCGCTCCAAAAATACAACTACGCGAAATTCTTTGAAATTAGTATTAATGAGCGCAGTCTAGCGGAGAAAATTGGTACTAATGCAGGTAATCCAGTCTATTTCACCATGAAATACTACTTCCGGTTTTGGACCATTAGACCATCTTTGTCCGTATGTATGGAAAGGGAGGCAACTCTTTTTAGAGGTACCACTTATCAGTCATAGACAGAGCTCCGCTCGCGGCCCTTCGAGCTGCGCTCTTATAAAACTTGGTTTAGTACCCTTACCTCACCATGCTTTAAATTCATTATCAGCGTTATAGATACATAACCTTGCAAATAGTTGTAGATAACTTCTCATAAGGGCCGTTCAAGTAGCACTTAATTCCAGGTACCTACTTTCTAAACACAACTTTAAAGAGCTTTTTTGTTACTGAGAAGACGTCGTTTGAACGAAAAGTGTTCGTGCAGCGGACGACGACGGACAGAGCAAGATGGCTATCTGTCATCCTGAACCTCAGAGTCAGATGACCTTAGTGATAGGTATCAATGTATCATGAAAAAGAAACAAACAATGTTTCCATACAACGTCTATCAATTATTTAATCACGCATACTAAGAAATTGATAATTAATCACATGTAAGTAATCTAACAATCAAAACATTAACACTTAAAGCTATCTAATGAAGTAGAGATTCGAATGCATTATATCTTTTTTTATCTATATGCATCAAAATAAGATCCACACTCAAATCCTGAAAGGTTAGCATGTAGATTGTTCCAATATTATGAACGTAATCATTCTTTATTGAGGTCCATCAGCATCCCTTAGTGTTTGAATACGAGGAATTTCGTCTCTAGCCATTCCAGTTGCAAGTTCAAGAATTTGCAGCAACTCATCTTTACAACCTCGAGACGGATATTCTGTTGTGTATTCACTTGCGATTTCGTCTATGGTCTCCAAATTACAAGGAAGTGGATGAGAGCAATCAGAAGTTTCGTAGATATCAGGTTGATGGTAAAGTACATCTGGGATTCCGTGAGGTATTCGGAGTTGTCGTTGGGCTCTGATTCGGTGAGAGTTCCAGTTCAAGACGAATATATCCAATTGTTCTTGAATGATGGGTAAATAACAAAATCGTATGCATTCAATATGCAGAGGATTTGTTGTATCCAACATGCCGCTATCTCTCATGTCTTGGAATTTATTTCTCCAAAAGTCAGTGAATGTAGTTCTTAAGGTACCCCATAAACGTTCAATTCGTTGGTTACCGCTTGATCTGGCTGTAATGTAACTTCTAATGCCGTCCATTTCATCACCGTGATGCATTCGGAGACTCGTTTGCAAGTCCTTTACTAATACATTCTCGGTACCAGCATCTCCTCTTACAATGTGCGGAACCCTTCCCAGCGTGATGATGAACTTAAGATATAAGTTTGCAATTAATTTTGGATTGTTATTAGAAAATCCAGCTTTTAACCACAATATCTTTCTTGAGAATCCATCTATAGCTCCATGAATAGCAACACCAAACGGTTTAAGCTTATCATATCCATCGATGTGTACGAGGTAGTTAGGACCTTTGCTATAATATAATCTCCGTCTTAAGCAACGTCTTGATCTCAGATACACTCCTTCTACGTCCATGATGCTTAAACATGCTCTTACTGTGTTCTGAGTTACTCTTATCCCATGGACAACATTTAGTAATCTCCACATTGCTTTGTAACCTAAATTGCAAAAACCATCTCGGTGCATATCAATAATTTTCTGTATTATTATTTGTAATGGAACTTCACATGCGTGTCTCCTTAATCCAAGTCTTAATTTCATTCTTTTCAGTGTTGACGTACTTATGAGAACTCCATGAACAAACAAAAGAAAACCGCATATTTCGCGTGAATTATACAAAAGTCCGAAGTAGTATCTGACTAGGTCTTCAACTTGTGCATTATCGCCTGGGTATGGAATAACAGCCTCTGACCGCATTAAACAACACAGAAATATCAGGTACTGAAAATAGAACCACATTATTTTGATATATATAAGCACCTTTATAAGCTTAGTACACATACAGCTATAAATAATGCACGATATACACAAAGAAAACCTCATTTTAAGTTATGGAGATAAGCCTCAAACTGTGTAATATGTGTGAGAATGAACAGTATCCGTCAGGGCCGAGATTTGTTCATTCTCACACATATTTCACAGTTTGAGGCTTATTTCTAACTTAAAACATAGCCATCCTTTGTGTTAATATAGAACACATATACGTTTAATTTAAACCAGAAATGCAGCCTTTTGTTTATTAACTTTCTAAAACAATGCAAACTCTAGAGCAACATACTAGTAATATATGCAGGTGCATTTTGTGCAAGTTAACAAGTTTTGTTCTCATTCAATTTTCCCCTATTTTGCTTTGAAATACAGAAAATGTGACCTTTTGTTTGTTGCTTAATGCGAATACAAGGGGATTATGACGATATTACCTTTTACTTTGTTTTTGTTACTGTGTTATATTAGAGTCACATATAAGACGGTAAAAGGTAACATTTAGAACAGTTACAGGAAAATAATTTTGCATATGTAGATATTTCTTTCTTTTTTTTTAACAAATCAAGAATTTATCGATCTTCAATATAAATAGACAAACAAAAACAATAAAGCTTAGTTATAGTAATTCACTCATATTGTTTTCATCAAATACATTGTATTTTCATTACGTTCATGATAATAAAATCCTTGGCAAACTATGTAAATTACTTGTATCATGCATATACTTATTTGTACTGCATTAACAGTGTTGAACCTACCTTTGATAATTCCATCTTTATTATCAGCGTCGCCAACATCCAGCTATACACTCATGCATGGACATCACCAATGATGACTGTACACGAAGGAAGTTACCAAGTGATTTCACAACAAGACAACATCATGATGTCGACTTCTTTATGTTTCAAAGACAAGTCAATTTGATCATGTCGACATGGTGTTATAACTTTTGTTATACGGGCGACTTTATTAAGTCGTCTTTGTGTCTAGATCGGTACAAGTCGATTTTGCACTAAGTCGTCTGTCGACTTTCGAAACAATTATCGCGATGGTTCATCTCGACATTCTGTGTTCTTTACTGCCAAGTCGAACAAAACATATCGCCAAGTCATGATAAATGCTCGTCATGTCGTTTTATTTAAGTCAATTTAAGTAAGTTTTATCACAACAAAAGAAGGTCCAAATACGTTTCCATAGAAATCTAAGGTACCCGCTGTCTGATCTTCGAAGGAATTAGTAAATGGATGTATTTTTTAATCGGTAGGTTTGTACCACCAACGCTTTAACGAAATCTTTGTCTTATATATCAAGGCTGCTAATCAGTGGTAATAGTAACGTCTCCAAAAAGGCCAAGTATGGTTGTCACCTGAATAAAGCTCCCTAGTAGTTAAGCTTCTGAACTCTGGCCTCTACCTGAGTGTTAATCGTTATTATTCCAATTTTAAGTTGACTCTAGAGCATATGTCATGCTATGTTATGACTACCGGTACAGTTGAAGGCATCATTTTTATCAAATTCAATTCAACTTTACTGGAAATTTTATAACTACAACTGTACTTTGATGTCTAGATATATAAATATATTATCTACACATGTCGTCATGAAAACATTGCACCTTGTCGCAATAATCATCCCAAAACGTCGTGTTATCGTAACGCGACTTCAATACAAGGTAGATCTCAGGTTTTTGGTCTTGATTTCTTTCTTGACAGCCCTTCCCATAGGAAAGCTATTGCTTTGTCCAATGGACCATGGTATGTACGTATGATTATTGACAACATATTGACTTTATGTAAATGTGTTTCAAGCGTGCAAAATAAGTAAGTCAACACAAGTTATCATTCTAAATGCTGTACAAGGCTCGTCGTTTAAAACAGGTCAACTTAACTACCCGGACATCGTTAAATGACGGACTTAAATTGTCTAAACACTTAACTGTATCTCATAATACGGTACTCACCACCCCTCTTTTAATTTCTCTGAATTAAAAGTCGTTTTGGCTCAAAGTTCAAAGAATTATGACTGTAGCTATGGACGGGGTACAGATGGAGGATGAGGGGAGGTGGTAAGCAATAATAAGATGGAGGATGATGGGAGGTGGTAAGCAATAATAAGATGGAGGATGAGGGGAGGTGGTAAGCAATACTAAGATGGAGGATGAGGGGAGGTGGTAAGCAATACTAAGATGGAGGATGAGGGGAGGTGGTAAGCAATAATAAGATGGAGGATGAGGGGAGGTGGTAAGCAATAATTAGATGGAGGATGAGGGGAGGTGGTAAGCAATGATAAGATGGAGGATGAGGGGAGGTGGTAAGCAATAATAAGATGGAGGATGAGGGGAGGTGGTAAGCAATACTAAGATGGAGGATGAGGGGAGGTGGTAAGCAATAATAAGATGGAGGATGAGGGGAGGTGGTAAGCAATAATAAGATGGAGGATGAGGGGAGGTGGTAAGCAATACTAAGATGGAGGATGAGGGGAGGTGGTAAGCAATAATAAGATGGAGGATGAGGGGAGGTGGTAAGCAATACTAAGATGGAGGATGAGGGGAGGTGGTAAGCAATACTAAGATGGAGGATGAGGGGAGGTGGTAAGCAATAATAAGATGGAGGATGAGGGGAGGTGGTAAGCAATAATTAGATGGAGGATGAGGGGAGGTGGTAAGCAATGATAAGATGGAGGATGAGGGGAGTTGGTAAGCAATAATAAGATGGAGGATGAGGGGAGGTGGTAAGCAATACTAAGATGGAGGATGAGGGGAGGTGGTAAGCAATAATAAGATGATGGAGGATGAGGGGAGGTGGTAAGCAATACTAAGATGGAGGATGAGGGGAGGTGGTAAGCAATAATAAGATGGAGGATGAGGGGAGGTGGTAAGCAATACTAAGATGGAGGATGAGGGGAGGTGGTAAGCAATACTAAGATGGAGGATGAGGGGAGGTGGTAAGCAATAATAAGATGGAGGATGAGGGGAGGTGGTAAGCAATAATAAGATGGAGGATGAGGGGAGGTGGTAAGCAATACTAAGATGGAGGATGAGGGGAGGTGGTAAGCAATACTAAGATGATGGAGGATGAGGGGAGGTGGTAAGCAATACTAAGATGGAGGATGAGGGGAGGTGGTAAGCATTGATAAGATGGAGGATGAGGGGAGGTGGTAAGCAATAATTAGATGATGGAGGATGAGGGGAGGTGGTAAGCAATAATTAGATGGAGGATGAGGGGAGGTGGTAAGCAATAATAAGATGATGGAGGATGAGGGCAGGTGGTAAGCAATAATAAGATGGAGGATGAGGGGAGGTGGTAAGCAATACTAAGATGATGGAGGATGAGGGGAGGTGGTAAGCAATAATAAGATGATGGAGGATGAGGGGAGGTGGTAAGCAATACTAAGATGGAGGATGAGGGGAGGTGGTAAGCAATAATAATAAGATGGAGGATGAGGGGAGGTGGTAAGCAATAATAATATGGAGGATGAGGGAAGGTGGTAAGCAATACTAAGATGATGGAGGATGAGGGGAGGTGGTAAGCAATACTAAGATGGAGGATGAGGGGAGGTGGTAAGCAATAATAAGATGGAGGATGAGGGGAGGTGGTAAGCAATACTAAGATGGAGGATGAGGAGAGGTGGTAAGCAATGATAAGATGGAGGATGAGGGGAGATGGTAAGCAATACTAAGATGATGGAGGATGAGGGGAGGTGGTAAGCAATACTAAGATGATGGAGGATGAGGGGAGGTGGTAAGCAATAATTAGATGGAGGATGAGGGGAGGTGGTAAGCAATACTAAGATGGAGGATGAGGGGAGGTGGTAAGCAATAATAAGATGGAGGATGAGGGGAGGTGGTAAGCAATACTTAGATGGAGGATGAGGGGAGGTGGTAAGCAATGATAAGATGGAGGATGAGGGGAGGTGGTAAGCAATAATTAGATGATGGAGGATGAGGGGAGGTGGTAAGCAATATTTAGATGGAGGATGAGGGGAGGTGGTAAGCAATGATAAGATGGAGGATGAGGGGAGGTGATAAGCAATAATTAGATGATGGAGGATGAGGGGAGGTGGTAAGCAATGATAAGATGGAGGATGAGGGGAGGTGGTAAGCAATAATTAGATGATGGAGGATGAGGGGAGGTGGTAAGCAATAATTAGATGGAGGATGAGGGGAGGTGGTAAGCAATACTAAGATGGAGGATGAGGGGAGGTGGTAAGCAATACTAAAATGATGGAGGATGAGGGGAGGTGGTAAGCAATAATAAGATGGAGGATGAGGGGAGGTGGTAAGCAATACTAAGATGGAGGATGAGGGGAGGTGGTAAGCAATGATAAGATGGAGGATGAGGGGAGGTGGTAAGCAATACTAAGATGGAGGATGAGGGGAGGTGGTAATCAATACTAAGATGGAGGATGAGGGGAGGTGGTAAGCAATAATTAGATGATGGAGGATGAGGGGAGGTGGTAAGCAATAATTAGATGGAGGATGAGGGGAGGTGGTAAGCAATAATAAGATGGAGGATGAGGGGAGGTGGTAAGCAATAATAAGATGGAGGATGAGGGGAGGTGGTAAGCAATACTAAGATGGAGGATGAGGGGAGGTGGTAAGCAATACTAAGATGGAGGATGAGGGGAGGTGGTAAGCAATACTAAGATGGGGGATGAGGGGAGGTGGTAAGCAATAATAAGATGATGGAGGATGAGGGGAGGTGGTAAGCAATACTAAGATGATGGATGAGGGGAGGTGGTAAGCAATGATAAGATGATGGATGAGGGGAGGTGGTAAGCAATGATAAGATGATGCAGGATGAGGGGAGGTGGTAAGCAATAATAAGATGGAGGATGAGGGGAGGTGGTAAGCAATACTAAGATGGAGGATGAGGGGAGGTGGTAAGCAATACTAAGATGATGGATGAGGGGAGGTGGTAAGCAATGATAAGATGATGCAGGATGAGGGGAGGTGGTAAGCAATAATAAGATGATGGATGAGGGGAGGTGGTAAGCAATGATAAGATGATGCAGGATGAGGGGAGGTGGTAAGCAATAATTAGATGGAGGATGAGGGGAGGTGGTAAGCAATAATAAGATGGAGGATGAGGGGAGGTGGTAAGCAATACTAAGATGGAGGATGAGGGGAGGTGGTAAGCAATACTAAGATGGAGGATGAGGGGAGGTGGTAAGCAATAATAAGATGGAGGATGAGGGGAAGTGGTAAGCAATACTAAGATGGAGGATGAGGGGAGGTGGTAAGCAATACTAAGATGATGGAGGATGAGGGGAGGTGGTAAGCAATAATAAGATGGAGGATGAGGGAAGGTGGTAAGCAATACTAAGATGATGGAGGATGAGGGGAGGTGGTAAGCAATAATAAGATGATGGAGGATGAGGGGAGGTGGTAAGCAATAATAAGATGGAGGATGAGGGGAGGTGGTAAGCAATACTAAGATGGAGGATGAGGGGAGGTGGTAAGCAATAATAATATGGAGGATGAGGGGAGGTGGTAAGCAATACTAAGATGATGGAGGATGAGGGGAGGTGGTAAGCAATAATAAGATGGAGGATGAGGGAAGGTGGTAAGCAATACTAAGATGATGGAGGATGAGGGGAGGTGGTAAGCAATAATAAGATGAAGGATGAGGGGAGGTGGTAAGCAATACTAAGATGATGGAGGATGAGGGGAGGTGGTAAGCAATAATAAGATGATGGAGGATGAGGGGAGGTGGTAAGCAATACTAAGATGGAGGATGAGGGGAGGTGGTAAGCAATAATAAGATGATGGAGGATGAGGGGAGGTGGTAAGCAATAATAAGATGGAGGATGAGGGGAGGTGGTAAGCAATACTAAGATGATGGAGGATGAGGGGAGGTGGTAAGCAATAATAAGATGATGGAGGATGAGGGGAGGTGGTAAGCAATACTAAGATGGAGGATGAGGGGAGGTGGTAAGCAATAATAATAAGATGGAGGATGAGGGGAGGTGGTAAGCAATAATAATATGGAGGATGAGGGAAGGTGGTAAGCAATACTAAGATGATGGAGGATGAGGGGAGGTGGTAAGCAATACTAAGATGGAGGATGAGGGGAGGTGGTAAGCAATAATAAGATGGAGGATGAGGGGAGGTGGTAAGCAATACTAAGATGGAGGATGAGGGGAGGTGGTAAGCAATAATAAGATGGAGGATGAGGGGAGGTGGTAAGCAATACTAAGATGGAGGATGAGGGGAGGTGGTAAGCAATAATAAGATGGAGGATGAGGGGAGGTGGTAAGCAATAATAAGATGGAGGATGAGGGGAGGTGATAAGCAATAATTAGATGATGGAGGATGAGGGGAGGTGGTAAGCAATAATAAGATGGAGGATGAGGGGAGGTGGTAAGCAATACTATGATGGAGGATGAGGGGAGGTGGTAAGCAATACTAAGATGGAGGATGAGGGGAGGTGGTAAGCAATAATTAGATAGAGGATGAGGGGAGGTGGTAAGCAATACTAAGATGATGGAGGATGAGGGGAGGTGGTAAGCAATAATAAGATGGAGGATGAGGGGAGGTGGTAAGCAATAATAAGATGGAGGATGAGGGGAGGTGGTAAGCAATAATAAGATGGAGGATGAGGGGAGGTGGTAAGCAATAATAAGATGGAGGATGAGGGGAGGTGGTAAGCAATACTAAGATGGAGGATGAGGGGAGGTGGTAAGCAATACTAAGATGGAGGATGAGGGGAGGTGGTAAGCAATACTAAGATGGGGGATGAGGGGAGGTGGTAAGCAATAATAAGATGATGGAGGATGAGGGGAGGTGGTAAGCAATACTAAGATGATGGATGAGGGGAGGTGGTAAGCAATGATAAGATGATGGATGAGGGGAGGTGGTAAGCAATGATAAGATGATGCAGGATGAGGGGAGGTGGTAAGCAATAATAAGATGGAGGATGAGGGGAGGTGGTAAGCAATACTAAGATGGAGGATGAGGGGAGGTGGTAAGCAATACTAAGATGATGGATGAGGGGAGGTGGTAAGCAATGATAAGATGATGCAGGATGAGGGGAGGTGGTAAGCAATAATAAGATGATGGATGAGGGGAGGTGGTAAGCAATGATAAGATGATGCAGGATGAGGGGAGGTGGTAAGCAATAATTAGATGGAGGATGAGGGGAGGTGGTAAGCAATAATAAGATGGAGGATGAGGGGAGGTGGTAAGCAATACTAAGATGGAGGATGAGGGGAGGTGGTAAGCAATACTAAGATGGAGGATGAGGGGAGGTGGTAAGCAATAATAAGATGGAGGATGAGGGGAGGTGGTAAGCAATACTAAGATGGAGGATGAGGGGAGGTGGTAAGCAATACTAAGATGATGGAGGATGAGGGGAGGTGGTAAGCAATAATAAGATGGAGGATGAGGGAAGGTGGTAAGCAATACTAAGATGATGGAGGATGAGGGGAGGTGGTAAGCAATAATAAGATGATGGAGGATGAGGGGAGGTGGTAAGCAATAATAAGATGGAGGATGAGGGGAGGTGGTAAGCAATACTAAGATGGAGGATGAGGGGAGGTGGTAAGCAATAATAATATGGAGGATGAGGGGAGGTGGTAAGCAATACTAAGATGATGGAGGATGAGGGGAGGTGGTAAGCAATAATAAGATGGAGGATGAGGGAAGGTGGTAAGCAATACTAAGATGATGGAGGATGAGGGGAGGTGGTAAGCAATAATAAGATGGAGGATGAGGGGAGGTGGTAAGCAATACTAAGATGATGGAGGATGAGGGGAGGTGGTAAGCAATAATAAGATGATGGAGGATGAGGGGAGGTGGTAAGCAATACTAAGATGGAGGATGAGGGGAGGTGGTAAGCAATAATAAGATGATGGAGGATGAGGGGAGGTGGTAAGCAATAATAAGATGGAGGATGAGGGGAGGTGGTAAGCAATACTAAGATGATGGAGGATGAGGGGAGGTGGTAAGCAATAATAAGATGATGGAGGATGAGGGGAGGTGGTAAGCAATACTAAGATGGAGGATGAGGGGAGGTGGTAAGCAATAATAATAAGATGGAGGATGAGGGGAGGTGGTAAGCAATAATAATATGGAGGATGAGGGAAGGTGGTAAGCAATACTAAGATGATGGAGGATGAGGGGAGGTGGTAAGCAATACTAAGATGGAGGATGAGGGGAGGTGGTAAGCAATAATAAGATGGAGGATGAGGGGAGGTGGTAAGCAATACTAAGATGGAGGATGAGGGGAGGTGGTAAGCAATAATAAGATGGAGGATGAGGGGAGGTGGTAAGCAATACTAAGATGGAGGATGAGGGGAGGTGGTAAGCAATAATAAGATGGAGGATGAGGGGAGGTGGTAAGCAATAATAAGATGGAGGATGAGGGGAGGTGATAAGCAATAATTAGATGATGGAGGATGAGGGGAGGTGGTAAGCAATAATAAGATGGAGGATGAGGGGAGGTGGTAAGCAATACTATGATGGAGGATGAGGGGAGGTGGTAAGCAATACTAAGATGGAGGATGAGGGGAGGTGGTAAGCAATAATTAGATAGAGGATGAGGGGAGGTGGTAAGCAATACTAAGATGATGGAGGATGAGGGGAGGTGGTAAGCAATAATAAGATGGAGGATGAGGGGAGGTGGTAAGCAATAATAAGATGGAGGATGAGGGGAGGTGGTAAGCAATAATAAGATGGAGGATGAGGGGAGGTGGTAAGCAATAATAAGATGGAGGATGAGGGGAGGTGGTAAGCAATACTAAGATGGAGGATGAGGGGAGGTGGTAAGCAATACTAAGATGGAGGATGAGGGGAGGTGGTAAGCAATAATTAGATGGAGGATGAGGGGAGGTGGTAAGCAATAATAAGATGGAGGATGAGGGGAGGTGGTAAGCAATAATAAGATGGAGGATGAGGGAAGGTGGTAAACAATACTAAGATGGAGGATGAGGGAAGGTGGTAAGCAATAATAAGATTGAGGATGAGGGGAGGTGGTAAGCAATAATAAGATTGAGGCCTGATGTACGATATAATGCTGGGTTATTCAGTTTTCGATGTTTCTTAATGTATTGTATAATAGCTTTGTCATGTATTTTCTATGAATGCTAAAATGAAGAGTAAATTACAACATCAAACATTTTATATTGCATATTACAGTGTATAAGACCAAAACAACAGTTGCCTTAAGACATTCAATATTTTAAAAAGGTCAACCTTACCTTGCTCATGAGAGTCACTATGGCATGTAGCTTACGTATTAGAGTACTATATTCACAAGCTTTTGTCAAAAATATCCATCATTAAAAAAAAAAATAAAACAAAAAAAATGGAACTCCCACAGATGAGTAATATCCAAACACTTGTCGTAGTAAAACTAAATATAGAACTGACACATTTAGACGAGTGTCACCGGATATATCTGTCATGATATTCACATCAATAATAGAGCTTAGAGTTACTAAAACTATAAACATCCAGAGATATCTCGTGAGGTTTAACAATTTTGTATCAATATTGAAACTGATGAACCACTAAAAAGATGAACCTTATCCAGATGTAGATCATGCTAACAGTATTCGTGTCAATTTCGGAACAGACATGATTGTAAAGATAGGGAAACCCGATTTAATCACGACGTCCACTCCCTTACGTTTTTCTCGCTATCTACTCTTCAACAATATGACATTGGCTGTCGTGTTGGCCGTAGAAGATAACCATTGAGTGGGCCAATAGGTTGTGCGGGACCTTCCCTCGCGCGGTCAGAGTATGCGGGCAGCAGTTTACGATCACCAGGGGTATAGCCTCATTAAGGCTTATAAGTGCACGCGTTCGCCGAGGTTGGTGTTCCTGATTTTCAAACTAATAAAATCAATAAATAATGCAAACGTGATGTTTACTGACAATGCAGGCTTGTTAAACTTGTTAAAGCGTGTAATGCAGATAAAACTCCCGCCATGTTGTCCTAACTACAATGTTAATGGAGTGCTGATGTTTGCGATTTTCGGGTATGATATACAACCGCGAATAAACATCAAGTGTTGAAACAATCTATCTAATCACTTCATGTAAAAAAAAAACTTCCTTAATGCATACACATCTAATTTGATCACAGGGACCTAAGAGTTTGTAACAGTCTACGTGAATTAGGACCTTCCGTAGTGTGTACTACACTTTTTGAGTTGTTTTTGGGTGGGGGTTATGGTGGGGGTAGGGGGTGGGGGTGGGATTTAATAAGATGCTTATGATCGTTTAAAAGATCGATAATCAACCATTCAGTAGCATCCGATATAAACGTAGAATGAACTCTCATTCCGTCGAATGCTTCACCTTTTCATCCAAAACCACACGCATTTTACGCGATTAGGAAAAATATTCATGAGTTCCAGCAGCAGTGTAATTGACTGGCTATTTTGAGACACTTCGTATTAATATTCTCACCTCTGGTATGTGGTGGATGACGTCGATAATAAACCTTGAGGTGTCCCGAGATTATGTGTATTTCATTCCTATGCCATGGTACACTTTCTTGATACATAACTCACTCATTGATCGCTGTTGTCGTCACTTAATACTACTATTGAAGCTTCTACTGAACTGACTGGCATCAAGTATTTTAATCACTTCTGTACAATGGATAACTTTTGCGTAGTAAGCAAACGAAGATCATGAATTTAATATCTGAAGGTAAATGTTTTAGAGTATGACTACTATGTCGCCCACAATGCCGTTTACATGCAAGCTAAGACCGCCAGAGTTATTTCCCATTGTGGTGACTCCGGAAAGCCGATTAGGATTTGAGCAGCCTTTGATCATGCGGTAGTAATTCTGCAACTGTTATTTAAAATGAAGTAATACCTGTGTCTGAATACTTATAGAATTGTATCCCAAATATTACAAACACATATCTATCCATTATTGTTACAAACAAGTAAACAAAGGTAAGACAGGTTACCCGAGAATCAGCCACTTTCCCAAAACATTTATTGTAATCTCAACACGTTACAAACAGTGGTATACAATGATATTTATTATAACATAATTGACAATAAGATCGACAATACAAGAACTCAATGTGCATGCGAGAATATATAGAAGGATGAAAGTATTCAAGATATGTTGATTGAATTTGATTTGAACGATTCTTATCCAGGGGAACATACACCGTTATTTTTTGTGATTAATGTATATAACTTTTGAGGTGATAAAAATTATACTCTTTTGGACATTATGATACTTTGTAATGATAATACGCTATGTCTTATGATGAATTTGGATGGTAAACAACACTTTCTTTTATCATCTAAAGAACATTAAAATATATAATGAAACTCGTGTCCAATGTCCCTTTTATCACATATTTGTCAGATAGTTCATCACTTAGTATACCTCTCCAAACTCAAGTTTCAATAGGAAGATAATTATTTCTAAGTCTGAATCTACATACGGTTAAATCATTTTTTTTTTTTTTATAAATTATTGATATAATTTCAAAAAACAACTTAAAGACTGTAAAAATCGTAGAATATCGACAATTATTTTCGCCCAGTTCTTTTTTAATTGATCGGTTAATGTAACCTTTACCTGGGAAACAAATTTGATTTAGCCATATATTGGAAAGTCGAATTTATACAAAATATGTGTAATACCTTCGGTCCATACAGTTGTACCATAGGTTATAGTTGATAGTTGATACCCTAGCTGCTGTATGTTTCATCTAAAAGTGAATCATTCGGGTTTAAATTTCGATATCTAGCAGACGTTTGGGGAAGGGGAATGGAAATTCAATAATAGTCTTTAGCAAGATATTTTATATAAAGATATTGTAAAAAATGTATTTCTGAGACTCAAATGCAATACTGCCTTCCTGTTTACAACTGATTAAACTTAGATAACATACAAGAATTAATACATTCAGTTAGATTATCATTTATTTTTAATTTAATCTATCTTATGGGGGCACTTGCTCACATACTTCGCACTGTTTATGTTTTTAGATTGAATATCCCCATCTTTTGGACAATGTTTATGTTCATGATATATCTATATGTGTTAAGGTATATTTTGATTATTGGCATTAAAACTAATAAATGCTCAATTTCGACAATATATGTATTTTTATTTGTGTAGTTGTTAGCTCACCTAGACCGAAGGTCCGGTGAGCTTATGTCATGGCGCGGCGTCCGTCGTTCGTCCGTCTATCCTTGGCGAAAGGGGAACAAATTTTGCACAGTGATGCTATACATGGTTATGGGATGGAGTACCACAGCAACAACTCATACAAAATCTGTTCCCCTTTCTACAAGGATGCTTCTGACCAAATTGGGTTAAAATCCATCCATAACTTTATTACTAGTAGCGATTGAAAGACATTACCTCTATTTCCCCTATTTGACCCCGCCCCTTTTGCCCTTGAGGGATCAGCGTCATCGTTTATGCAAAATATATTCCCCTTTCCAAAAGGATGTTTCTGATCAAATTGGGTTCAAATCAATTTATAACTTTATGACAAGTACATGTAGCGATTTAAAGGCATTAACTCCATTTCCCCTATTTTGCCCCACCTCTCTGGCCCCTTGGGGGTCACAGTCACCGTTGTTTCAAAATATTATCCCCCTCCCCCAAGGATGTTTCTGACCAAATTGGGTTCAAATCTATACCTCTACTTACCCTATTTGGCCCAATCGCTTTGGTCTCTGGGGGTCCAGAGTCACCGTTTATGCAAAATATGTTCCCCTCCCCCCAAGGATGTTTCTGACGGATTTGATTTAGATATTCTGACAAGTTTTTGACAAAATACTCACTTGACGTTAGCTATTCATGCACAGATTCGCCGATAACAGCAGAAAACGCTAAAATTGTGCTGATCAGTCCTCTGAAAGTGGCGTCGTCAAGTTGACGTGGAGTAACGTCACAATAATGACATGCTTGTGTAAATATATTTGATGCAGGGCCATGTTGTAAACTAGACATTGTCTAAATATGTTACCCTGGTTAAATAAAAGATATTATTATTATTATTACAAGCTAACCGATAATAAGTATTTATATATTAAAGTATTTAAAATGTTGCCGCTATCCATCCATGTAAAGAATATATAAAAGAAGTATTGTGTGACCAGTAGCATTGGATTCTAATACTTTTCCATGTAGGGAAAGCATGGTCTTTCATTGATATGTGCAGTATTTTTCTATCTATAGTTACATTATCTTTAACATTTGTCTTTCAAGCCTTAAGCTACATGTAGTATTCCAAGCAACTCGTTTTCATTTGACAGAAAGTGACATTGACCTTTGACATCCGAGTATGAAAGAGTACTTAAGCCATTGTGCAGCAACCAAATAAGAGGCCATATCACCTCCTTCTCTGGACCTCTTTTTGATATTGAGAAAAAAAGGGTTTAAACATTTAAATATTTTTGACGGCTGTGACCTTGAATTTTGTATCACTTTCATCAGCATACTACAGGCCCAATACCAGGTATCTTGGCCTCAAGGTTATTCAGTTGAAGATTTTCAAGGTTTTTTGCACGTCTGGCTCCAGTGGTCTTTAATGAAGGTAAAGGTCATTCATTAAACAAACCTATAGTAGCATTCAAGATTTGGGACCATCACTACAGAATGCATGTGCATTTGAATTGTTGAATTGTCCTTTTGTGTCTCGCCCTTTCTCCTTGGGAGCCAGCATAGTGCCTCAAGATTCTTAAACAACAATCAGACCAGCCAAATGATGCCCAAGACCAAGTTTGAAAAGATCCTCAAGTTAGCCATACAGAAGAAAAACAATTATATATATATGTTACAGAGACATGCAAAATATTGATGTACATGTATTGCAAAACAAAAAGCAAATTTTGAAAATCAACCAATTCTCAAAAGCCACTAAATATGACAATTTTTTAACCAAAAGGAAACTGAAAGAAATGAGAAGAAACTTTTGAAGATATTTAATAGAAGGAAGTGTAAAGACTCATGTGAGAGACTATAACCTTAGAGATATTATCAAAAGAAAGGAAACTAATTTTAAGTATACACATAAGCAAGTGTTAACCTTGTTATATAGGAGATATATATCTGATTTATATGAATATGTCCTCTGCCCCCTACAGGGCAACAATGGAAAGTAAAACAACCATATCAATAAAATGTTAAAATCTTACCTACATGGAAACTAAAATGGATTTGTAAAGTTTCACTCTTTTGTAACTTCCAGATTTCTTGAACTGGATGAATTGGAGAAATGAAGTCAATGTGACTCAATACAATAACCTATTCCATTTTTCACCCACTTTCAAATATCATCAGATGTATATGAGGTGTAGAACAATTAAAAACAAATATGAATGGCAATCTGCTAGTCTAGAATAAGATGTATAGGAAAGAAAAAAAAGGGTCACAACTCTTCAAGTTAGTAAAAATCCAACCCTTAATTTAGAATATGATCATCTGTCATTTGAGAATGTGTTCCTAAACCAAAGTCAACAACTGTATGAGAGATTGTCAGTGTCTAACTTCCGGTGGTGGGGCAAGAGGAAACTCTGAATACTCATTAATTAGGATCATCAAAGGTCTTTGACCTGTTAGAAGGTGAGGTTGCCAGATCTATTGATTAATAAAATCTGACATACTGTGTATTGAAATCAGACCAAAAGTAATGCAGTATATGTCAACAAGTATTTTTGGATTGATACACCAAATATGTTAATATGAATGTTTAAAAAATATTTTTTATTACTGCAAACACATACATGTATATTCTACAATTATTTCAATTACAGATTTTGGAAATGAAGGAAATATTTCTATGTTCGAGTGGATTAAAGAAATATATAACACAGTATTCTAATAAAGTAATGTAATAATTGTGAAAATGTCACAGAAACATGTCAACAAACAATATGATGTGGAGCGCAATGGATTTTGAAAGCTAAATTCTTACTGTAGTCAAGTTGTCACGAATCATATTCTTTTATATATCTACATGACTTAAAAAATCTCTGCAAGGATTTATAAAACAAAAACAAAACAAAACCCTGCAAAAAAATAACAAAAAAAAAAAAAAAAACTATACACAGATGAACATTATTTAAAAAGATAGACAATCGAAGCTGGTAATTGTGTAAAATGAACTTAATTCTATATCTTCATAACGTGTTTTCACGGGCCTTCAGAACTGACCGAGAAAAACCCAATTCCATTCTTTTTAAATTTGTTGTTGACATTTCTCTGATCTCCAATAACCAAAGTTTTTTTTTAATTTCACATTTTCATGACTTCAGCTAATATGCCAAATACAGTAAAAACGTTGTCTCTACTAACCCGACTGACTCTAAAAAAATTCTTGCATGCTTTTTTTTATCAATCCTGGTCAGTAATACAAGGTATGTGTAAAGCGATTACACTTAATATTTGGGGAAATATTCTGGTTTTTTTTATGATCAAATGAAAGAGATTAAATTGATAAATATCTTTTTCATCTTAATGACAACCAAGGGAAAGACATAGGTTGCCAGTGCTGGAACAATCTTAATTTTTTTTTTAAAGTTTTCCACATTACCAGTAATATATACCACATGGAGACAAACACGAACATACCGCAGACTCCTGAAACATGTATTAAGTGCACCAGTGACCAGGGCCCAGTTGTTCAAAAGGTGATTAAGCTAATCACATTTTAACAACAATCTTAAAATTGTGATAAAATAATTTCAGGTACAACTAACATCACAAAATTTTGTGAAACTATAACACACCTCAGTTTCTTCCTATTTGCCTATTTTAAGGAACATACACACGGAGGTTCTGAAGTAAAGGCGAAATAAAATTTTCACTGATCAAGTGATTAGCTAATCAACTTTTGAACAACTGGGCCCAGGTAGCTCAGTGGTGAAGTGTAAGTCTAGAGTTTGCAGGGTCTCGTGTTCGAACCCCTGTCTGGCTACTATCTTTCTCCTGTTACATATTTAGCGAGCTTGCAAATCCTTTGGGAAGATGCTAAAGCAACGGGATATCCGAACCTGTTATCTTTGGCGGTGAAGATTTGATAAGAGGGAGGAATGTTGCGGAACTGGACTGGGTTGATCATCGGCGACCAGGTAGCTCAGTGGTAGATTGTCCGTCTAGAATTAGGAGGGTCCTGGGTTCGAACCCTGGTCTTGCTACTTACTTTTCTCTTTCTTCTGTTATAACATGTGACACACGTACTTGATACATGTACATGTATGTCTGTTACTGTGACAGGTTATGAGTGATAGAGTACAAAGACAGGTTACTATTGCTATTGTATGATCTCGAGTCATATGGTCTCCCCCCCCCCCCCCCCCCCCCCCCCCCCCCCCCCCCTTCAAAATTCTTGTATATATGACCACCGGGGATGTCATTTTTGCCAAATAAAAGTAATACAGTGATCTGTCGTCAGGGTCAGCTGAGGGTAGTCAGATCAGATATGCAGATCTAGACCAGTCAATTGTAAACAAAGATGCACTGTACATGAGAAGTACAAATATTCTTAATAGAAAAATTCAGCGGATACGTAATTAGATGACTATGGTTGAGAAGATGAATTATTTATATGATCATATCTGTGAACTGTAAAACGAAAGTAGGTCTAGCGAAACTACTACATTGTAGGTGAAGCAAATACTGCTATTTTCGCAATAACTGTTCATTTTACTTGATACGATAGCAATAAACAAAATCAGTGTTACCTTCCGTTGTATTTTAGCACATTGGTGTCTCAAAAAATGAGAAAATAATCCGGTATAACGTTCAATGATCTTCTGTTTTTATTATCGTCATGCATGTTTTCCGGGTCACGTTCTTATAGCATGTGGGCTTCCTGTTACGTCATCAAATTCATTTCCCGCGAATTTATTGGGAAATCTAAATTACACTTTCAATGGAATGAAGTGAAAGAAATAAAAAATATTGTGATCAGTATTTGGTGCAACATTAAATTTTCACTGTAAAAAATTGCTACGATTTGCTTACCTAGAGCATTAGTAATTAAAATCAAATTATTTTAAAATCTATATTTCGTTTCTATTATAATCTTAATTTTTTTTTATCACAAGATCGTTTAGAAGCTTTGCAGTACTGACTCTTTCAAACGCACAGATGCTTTGATTTGAACAAAGATGGCAACCTGAAGCTGTGAGGCGGTTTGGATTGGAATTAAAATGCGTATATTTCGGCAAGTAAACATCGTACAATGTCCCCGTATGGTCAGATCATCTAATTTTGTCATTATGTATTCAGAACAGTTGTTGTTTAGTCGCTACGGTCATTAACATAAAAATTCGGATTATTATATAAATACTTATTTAATTATTTACAAGAGATGACCTCATAACTGATTCCCGAACTGTTTGACACTATCAATTTTTTGATGTTTTCAATTTTGTTCTAAAATTGATGAAATGCAATAAAAAGAAAATGTAATAGTTTCTCGTTGATTACAACATATATTTTACATGTATGACAGAATATTTTGATATTTTTCACTCGTGCTTCGCACTCATGAAAATATCGATATTCTGTCATACTCGTGAAATATTTGTTATATTAAACGGGAAATCATTCAATATACTCTATATATTTATAAAATGCTTTCATAGTTCCTTGGATATAAATACACTGATTAATACAATAAAAGACCACTATAATATAAATATATAGCTGTCAGTAAAGATGGTATAGATACAAAAACTGTTTGTTTTCACTATTATTATATATCACTCTAGCGTTGCAATAGAAATGGAACATGGATGGATGAGCAATGATGATAACATTTTGTTGAATGATAAGATTGGTGAGGATAATGGTAATACATTTTTTGGATTGATGATTATTATAGCTTTATAAAATGATGATGAGCAGTTTTGATGATGATAATGAAAAAAAAAATTTGATGATGATGAATAACAATTTTGATGATGATGATGATGATGATGATGATGATGATGATTTTCAATGACTTCCATTTCAACACTCTTAACAGTATGTATGGATCCCTAGAGTGATATTAATAATGCTTTACTAAATACATATTATGTCATGTGAAAGGTGATATAAGTAGTTTTTATGTATATCTATTATGTAAATGTCTGGACATTCTAATATAGCATATGCATGTGATTGATGGACTTTTATATATTCAAAATGTGTGAAGCTTAAATAAAATATATCTTATCTTATCACGTAGGAGATAGCTATGCTAGATTGCCCCCATGACTCCTGGAGCTACGAAGTATGTGTAAATATGTTTTGTGTCATTCACGATATGGTGTTATAGATAGCACTTTTAAATCTGACATCACCATGTTATACATATGTATGTCAAATTCCTGTCTAGCACGAACAATCGATCGGATGTTAGAGTGGCGGATTATAATGAACAGTAATCATGTAAGTTTTACAATTTAAGTACTTTATAAAGGAAGTAATTATAGATTTACTACTATTGTATTTATCCAATGATAATGTGTGTCGAATGAGGATTAAAACGAGAAGTAATATGACGTCGCAGGGATGTTTATAAACACACATTTTACATAATTTACTCTCGCTCGATATAACTCAGCAATGTATTCAATACACTTAGAATAAATATATATATAACATGGAAGATGTTAACGTTGAAAAGTTGCCTTGAACTTATTTGATATTTCAGCATTATGTTTAATTCAAATTAGATCACATTTTTTTTCGCGTATGTTGTTATCAAAAAATAAACACATTTGGCCTCGAACCGCACAAGGTGTAAGCTGTACCCTATAAGATACCAAATTCACATTTGGGTATTAAATAATAGTTGATCTTTCTGTGTGTATTGAAAATATGATAATCTTAAAAATTTTGATAACTTAGCTACCAGTTATGAAATAAATATGTGAGGGCTATGTAAGGGATATTTGAGGATTATGTAAGGGATATGCGAGGGTTAGGTAGGGGGTATGTGAGGGATATGTAGGGGATATGTGAGGGTTAGGTAGGGGATATGTGAGGGATATGTGAGGGTTAGGTAGGGGATATGTGAGGGATATGTGAGGGTTAGGTAGGGGATATGTGAGGACTATGTAAGGGACATGCGAGGGTTATGTAGGGGATATGTAGGGGATATGTAGGGGATATGTAAGGGATATGTAGGGGATATGTGAGGGTTAGGTAGGGGATATGTGAGGACTATGTAAGGGATATGTAGGGGATATGTGAGGGTTATGTGAGTGTTATGTAGAGGATATGTAGGGGATATGTGAGGGATATATAGGGGATATGTGAGGGCTATGTAAGGCTATGTAGAGGATATGTAAGGAATATGTAGGGGATATGTGAGGGCTATGTAGAGGATATGTAAGGAATATGTAGGGGATATGTGAGGGCTATGTAGGGGATATGCGAGGGCTATGTAGGGGATATGTGAGGGCTATGTAGGGGCTATGTGAGGGATATGTGAGGGGTATGAAAGGCTATGTAAGGGATATATAGGGGATATGTAAGGGATATATAAGGGCTATGTAGAGGATATGTAAGGAATATGTAGGGGATATATGAGGGCTATGTAGGGGATATATAAGGGCTATGTAGGGGATATGTAGGATATATGTGAGGGATATGTGAGGGCTATGTAGAGGATATGTGAGGGATATGTAGGGGATATATAAGGGCTATGTAGGGGATATGCGAGGGCTATGTAGGGGATATATAGGGGATATGTAAGGGATATGTAGGGGATATATAAGGGCTATGTAAGGCTATGTAAGGCTATGTAGGATATATGCGAGGGTTATGTAGGATATATGTGAGGGCTATATAGGGGATATGCGAGGGTTATGTAGGGGATATGTGAGGGCTATATAGGGGATATGCGAGGGTTATGTAGGGGATATGTGAGGGCTATGTGAGGGCTATGTAAGGGATGTATAGGGGTTATGTAGGGGATATGTGAGGGCTATGTGAGGGCTATGTAAGGGATGTATAGGGGATATGTAGGGGATATATAAGGGCTATGTAGAGGATATGTAAGGAATATGTAGGGGATATGTGAGGGCTATGTAGGAGATATGTGAGGGCTATGTAGGGGATATGTGAGGGCTATATAGGGGATATGTGAGGGCTATGTGAGTGTTACGTAGAGGATATGCGAGGGCTTTGTGGGAGATATGTGAGGGCTATGCATTTATTTAAACAATACCAAAGATACGAATTTTGTTCTGACATGTGGGAAGGCGTTTGGGTTAAGAATCTTTTCACAAACAATTAAACATTGGATTAGATGACAAAATAATGACACGCTTTAAAACCGAATAGAACATACTGTACGAAGCTATCATTGATGGCATTGAGTTAAATTGGGCAAAAATGGAGGCTGGCTTCCCTCCCACAAAGTTCGGTTCTAGGACCTCTACCCTCAACTATAACACTTTGAAAATAACTTTCCTGAAATAATTCTTGAAGGTATGGGGGAGAGTACGTGTAACGTTAGTATCCATTGCCATATCGTCTAGGGTATGAGATTCAGTCAAGGTATTAAGTAATAAAATACCTCCCAAAACTAAACGAGTAAAAGAGATTCACGCTTTTCTAATACATGTGTAGGATATAAGAAAATATATTGTACTGTAAAATTAAAATACTTGAATTCATTTAACAGTGTATTAACGGGAGAATTTCCACATTCTTGTCGTAGTTTAAATTTGTCAAACGAGAGTGCCTTTAGGGTAGAGCAATGCCAGCTACCCATACTCGATTGATCCACGTGATATGTAGAGAGTCATACTAGTAAGTCTGGTTTAGAGGAAAGTGTATTCTGAGACATGAACGCTTTTTGATAGTAATACGAGAAAATCGAGAAAGCGGCATTGCTATACCAGCTTTGTTCAAACATCATAATACTTTTTTTTATATCTAATTGTAGTAAATCAGGAATTCGAACTCAGCTTCAAACAACATCTGGATACATACATCATGAACTCTACGGATGTACAAATCCATTTCTCAGTGGGATTCAGCGTCAACTCTATTGGAAACTCAACGACAACAACAACGATATCACTGAACACAAACATTTATGATGCTTGTAAGTAATTTTTGATTACGTAAATATCATATAGTTAATAATTAACAATCGGAGACACAAGGAATGTTTAAGAAAATTATTTACGAGTTACGAGAAAGATCAAATCTAAAATCAGTTATACTGCAATACATTTTTCGTGAATTCGAAATGAGGTAGTTTATCTCTGGTATAGTCACAACGGATCATGAACATTGTTATACCGGACTTGGTATATTTTGTCACAATGAATTACATAGCATAGTAATAATAATGAACGGAAGTCGAACTGCATTATCAACCTTAACAAAATCCATGTTATCATCTAATGGCATGCCTATATTTGTTCTATTGCTTCTGATTGGCTAGTTTAGCTACATTAATAAGTTATCAAAACTCACCAAGGACAATTCTTAGGACATTAAAAATGAATCGATACAAAAGATTCATTTTTGCGATTATATTGTAAAAATAGCTTAATGTCACTTTCACCTTATACACTAACTGTTCGACTTCGTCGATATGTGTCGAAAATGCTTTTAATAACTTTTCAATACCTATCGATGTACCTTGATCACCGGTTGAGTTATTTTGTTTTGTGACTGATTTAAAAATAAGATTGTCAACTAATTTTGTTTAAAGCTTGTTTTCGCGATTTCTTCGAAAGTTCTTTGTAGATATTTCTTTAATTTCATTTGTTTAGCAGAGGGTTGATTATCATATGTCTTGTTTTGGTTCTTTATGGATCTTAACGTGTAAATTCCTCGCTTTCAAACAATTTAGAGGATGAAAAGGAGTAGAGAAAAAAGATCCAATAAGAATCATTCGATAATTTGCGCCAAGGCACCCCAATGATATCTTGATTATGCAGATATTTCTTGATATTCAAATTAAAACGTTTTGCTGAATTGTACCGAAAAACAGTTTGTTCAATAATTGATCAAGTAATTACTAGTGAGCGTATATTGCTAAAAGAGCTGCTTTAATTAATTTTTTTTTGAAAAAAGACTATTGCAAAAGAAGAAAACAAAGACGTATTGATTAAACAATAATGCATTACTTGAAAATCAAGCAATTCAATAAATCAGGATCAGGTCAGGTTAGGGAGACACATTGCCCTTTGCGCCATTTTGACATGTGAAGTTCTTCTTTTTTCGGATAGTCTAGTGTGGATGTAATCTGTCCCTATTTACTATGACCGGCCTTACCTGTAACTTGTACCTCCTATAAGTACTTGGACGACAGGTACACATTCTACAAATGCGGTAGGAATGTTAAGAGCTATCGTACATATCCTCAAAGTATTGAAATAATTTTTACATGAAATTTGATGAAATATAATTCATACGTGTTTTGAAATAAACAGGTATGAGAATTCTGTTTAAACAGAATATAATATGTATCAAACATATTGAAATAACTATTTGCTTTTAATTGTTTTTGTAACATTTTTACCTGAGACAAATATAAAAAAAATAATTTGATATGATAAAAAACACATTTTTGATATTTTTCACTAGTGAGAAAAATATCACATTTTGCTTATCTAACCAATCAAACAAGGATTAGAAAATAACAAGCATAGCCGCGTCCAGGTCTCCAAAGTCAGACGATAGAAACTATAAAGGAATCAGGGTAACAGTCAATAAAATTAACTTACTGTTACATGAGTGATGGTATTCCGTCATTAGGACCGCAAAGTAAGCCGTGAACATATCAGGACGTTCCTTCACTCGGTATACTAGACACGCCATTTTGGATTAAGAGAATCAACGCGTAGTAATCTGGGTTGTTTATTTTCATAATATTATCGCACTTTTTTTATAGAATATAAACTTGAATACATATTACACAATTGATAGAAATATGTTTTGAACTAGTGTTTATATTTGTGTGGTTGTTTTGCACTTTGGGCTATATTTTGTCGCGTATGATTGTCTAGACATGAAAGCGGTAAACGTATGATTGTCTAGACATGAAAGCGGTAAACGTATGATTGTCTAGACATGAAAGCGGTAAACGTATGATTGTCTAGACATGAAAGCGGTAAACTTATGATTGTCTAGACATGAAAGCGGTAAACGTATGCAAACCTTCGCAAGAGACCTGCTGAGCATACGGGGACATTTTTCCGACGAAAAAATGTAATAAACATAATATCTAACTGTGTCTTCAGAAATACTAAATATATTCCGCTAGTGTAGAAAATATTTTTAAAAAATGTTATAAACAAGTATAAATAAATAAGATAAACTTTTATAAATAAGTATTTATACTTGTTTATAACTTGTTGTATTTAAATAACAAGACTAAATTGGCGGGGAAAATTTATATTCATTGTGATTTCATTTTTCATATAGTTTAGCTTGCATTCGGATATTCTCTTTTTTATTGAATAATGCATCTGTCTTATCACATTGTTTTAATAAGTACTCAATACATTCCTTTATGTTGCACATAAATACAATTATACCATCGTGTTTCAGCTGTAATTTCCCCAGTGTAGCACACATGTGAACTCTGCTATGTTTTATGCTAACAAAAAACGCAAAAACCAATATTGTCGAAAATTGAGCATTTATTAAATGCCATTAGATAAATCAACAACAATATCAAAAAACTCTTTGCATAAAAGGTTGGGTAAAAATAATACTTAAAAAACGCCACAAATCTTTGCATAAAAGGTTGGGTAAAAATAATACTTAAAAAACGCCATACTTAAAAAACGCAAGCATGCTTTAGAACATAATTCATAGGAGGTAAGATGGGGTGGAGGAGGGAAAGTTGAAAAAAAATTTCTCCGCCAGTGAACATAAACAAAGAAGTCACGTGATCCTGTCGACGGCCGAACTAAAGTACGGCAAGGATAAGACGTCAAATCCGGAAAATAGAAATTCCGGGACAAAACTATAATGAACAAAAAACAGATAGTATAATGAGTTGATGTACGATTTTCTTTCAGTATTACCTTACGTGATTCCTGGTGTGTTTGGTATATTAGTTGTGTTCTTCATCATACTTATAAGTCAAAAAGATAGAGGAAGATGCAGATATAGTATGACATCAAGAAAAGGAAGAAAAAATGACATACCAAGTAAGCAGATATTATTGCATAACTCAAGCGAATGTTTATCAAAAGATTTCAACAATAGTGGTAATGAAATGATCACAACACATGTACCAACTGGGAAAGGTAACGCAATCTTGGATATTGAACCTCAATCAACACAAGAAACTTATGTCAGTATCACTAAAGTAAAACCGTTTAAAACAAAGAGGGATTACATGCAACATTATATAACCAGCAACACGATATCGCAGCAACGGTCTAAGAGTTGCACTTTAAGAACAGCAGAATCATATCCGGACTTTTTAGGAATACAAATATTAACGGAAAATGAGACAAGGATCACCGAGAAAGTCAGTATTAAAATTCCGGAAATTCCATCAACAAATTGCTTGAGTGGACAATGGCAAATTTGCGAAGAAATAAGCTTAACAAACTTGAAAATTCCTATTCCGAGATCAGCAGTTCAAGTTTCTTTCTGTGTTGGGAATTTTAAAGACAGTCCCGGAACTTCCTTTACGTTACGTGGTTCTGTTCACACCGACTTAGGAAGTCTCTGTAAGTGTTTAGATATAGAAGATAACAGGATGTTGGTATCGCCGGTACCCGAGTTTAATGTGGGGGAAAACGTGATTCTCAACGATTATGCGATTACAGAAATTCCACTCTGTGTTCCAGCCATGTCTACTTCTCTGAAAGTGCATTGGATGGAATGCAATAGCACTCAACCAAAGACAATGGCAAATGTACCTTTCATAGAGTGTCACCGTCAGACTGATTTGGATATATTCTATATAATCCCAGAGGGTAGAAACACTTGTGTACATGTATATACCAGACATTTCTCTTTGTTTTACTGTACCGCTTGTAAGGAAGAAATTAAATTGAAGTTGGAGACCGAAATTTTTGCAAGAGAAGGAAGCCTTGATGAATTAACAACTATACACGTGAAGATGCCACTTCTTGGGCCATACGAAATGCTGCTGGATTGCCGAGAGGTATATGGTTACTAGTAACATTGGCACTTATGTATACAATTATATGAAATACTATGAATGTTAGTTGGTATAAGGAGGCATTCCATCTGATATTGCAATACAAAATGTAACATTTCAAGGGAAAATAGAAATCTACAGGGTGCGGGATCGTAAAATGTAATTTTCACATAGACTGGCCCAGGCACTGTTACTACTGAACCACTACAAAGTTGCCCTAAATCATAGTGGTGACACTTTCCTGTATAATCTATTCTGATATAAGATAATCATTACGTTCATTTGGTACAGGAACGCAAAAGATGTATGGAGGAAATCAATTTCAGGAGAATCGACAGAAGCGAGATTAAGATATTAAAGACAGACGAGGACACAGGACTAAAATTCAGACTCACACCTCCACCACAATGGGTTCATGTGATAAATAAAGGCCGGGGTGATGTCATCTACAAAGAGGAACAGGTATATCTATATACACGTAACGCTTAGTATGAATGCACCTGAAATGTTAAATAAATACAAATTGAGATATATGCCAAATGACCAAACTGCAATCAATATCTAACAAATACAGCACATACTTTAAACGTTCAAATACAAATATATTCATTAAAACTAGCTTCTTCAATTATGTACATCAGACGTAAAAATCTTTAAAATTCACATCAGTTAAATGCCTATAGATGTGTGTCAATATTATATTTTCCTTTGTTTATAACAACATGATGATCTTATCAGAAAGTGACACGGTGGATCAATATCGGGTCAAGTTTGCCCACATCGCTCTTGTATTTTGATATATTTTGACGTTGGAATGGATGTATGTCACCCTGTTATAGGACGGGCGTGTGTTGTACAGCAGCATAGTGCCTTCATTTTCAGATTATGGATGATACTCCATCAATCGATTGCGTGATGGGGGTATTCAATGGAAAATGAAGTGCGAGGAACATTTCAGTGGCAATGTCGCTTTTACCATTGATGTCATTAACTTTCTTCATAGTGATCAGAGTAAAAGTAAAGAAAGCAGATTGCATCCGGAGTTCTACGTGAAGGTTTCAAATGTTTTTGTATGTACTGACGTGTAATTTATGTTTAGTGAAATTTCTTCCCCGCGTCATGGCTCTACAATGCAGATTATTTATACCTCTCAATTGGCATAGAAAGGTGTTGATATCTCCTTGTACCATCCTTTTTCAATTTCTCTTCATAAATTAAAACGAAAAGACGTGTTTTCATTCACTATCATTATTCGTATCCAAATATCGCTAGATGTACCTTTGTATTACCGTTTTATGTTTTCTATCCTCAATCCTCCATGTTGTCAGGCTGAACACAGGAGGTCGAACGACGATCCGTTGCGACGTCTTGAAAAGGGACTTAGAGGGCCAGAGACGAGGAAAAAACTTCTGGAAATGTTGGGTTACAGAAGGTGAATTTATCAACTAACGATATATATATCAATCTCATCCTGATATAAATGTTACAGAGTTTGTGTATTTAAATTCAAAAAAGTATCTTGGCTATTACTGATATTGTTTTCAATTAGATTGTTATCATTTTTTGGAATTAGTTCTGAAATCTTCAGGTCACAACACTAACGTTTCTCAGAGAAATCAGGATGATTACATCACAATAACAAATGTCTGCTGCAGAATGTCACAAACTAGTATGGTAATCGTTATATCTTAAAGTCAAAGTGTGCGGTTGTGACATGTATGAGGGCTGATTGATAAGTTGTGATCTTCGTATTGAAGGAAGTACTCAAGGATGCTCTTTTTATGTCCTATCCTCTAACTATAAAGGGCTGGTCTCATTTGGTTATTTATATCGAAAAGGTAGCACTCTAAAGTAAACAAGACAAGTGGCTTTTGCAAAATGGACAAACTCGGTTGGGGTTAGGGTAAAAGATTCTGTCTTTACAGCTGCCATTTACGATTGTGGCTTTAAATTGATTGAGCATTCGCCATATTCACCTGATCTTGCTCCATCAGATTTGTATCTATTTCCAAATCTGAAAACAGCTAATTCAGACACCCTAACCATAACCCCAACATGCAGTGGATTACTTTCTGAACAGCCAAGAATGGGAGTTCTATAAAAAATGACATTGCGGCCCTTAAACAACGCTGGCAAAAGTGTATATATACTCGAAGGGATGATGTTGAAAAATAATAGAATATGTTCGGCAAAATTCAAATCCTTCAATACAAGGCTCTCAACTTGTCAATCAGCCCTTGTATATTAATCCCTTCCGGATATCAATGTTACGAGTTATGTTATGTTATGAGTTTGTATGTGTACTTTGATTTAAAAAATGATCTTTCCTAATACTGCACTATCCTGTACATAAGATAACAGCGTTCTCAATTTAGATTGTTATATCTTCTTATTATTTCGAATTAGCTGAAGTAGAAATACGATTTTTTCCCTACTCTCCTTTATATTTTAACAAATTAAGGAAACCCTGACATCTATTCAGGTTACACGACGTTTCTCAGAAAATTCAGAATGATAGCGTCACAATAACATTTGTATTCTGTAGATTGTCACAAACTATTATGATAATCGTTATATTATTCAGTCAGATTGTGCGGTTGTTACATGTGCTTAAACCGACAAATGTGCTCCAAACAAATTATGTTTATGCTGTTAGCAGTGTAATTAGTTAGTGTTTAGAATGATGAAATCACGCTTATTGATAAATAATTATTACAGATTTGCATCTATTTTTTTTAGCATGATTCCTTTCTGATTCTCTATTATAGAAACATTTCCGCAGCAGAAAACGCCGACTTATTTGTAAACACTTTATCAGGCATCCAACAGAAAGACCGTAT